>NC_041232.1:85581506-85591029 GCF_002837175.3 Physeter macrocephalus | reverse complement strand
TGGCATGTGGGATCTTCCCGGACCGGGGCGCGAACCCGGTTCCCCTGCATCGGCAGGCGGATGCGCAACCACTGCGCCACCAGGGAAGCCCCAAAGCCTTGGGTTTTAGATCTTTGGGATAGAGGTGGGGAAAACCTCATAAAGTATGGGGGGGCATCTCGTTAAGTGAATGGGTGGTTTTATATTCTCATATCATATACCTTGGATTTCCGTTCTTCTGCATCCTTCCCAATTTAAATCTCACAGTAAACTTACAGAGCACATTGGTTGGAGATGTGAGCACCAGAGTTATCATTCTCAAGTTCACATTCTGACACCAACACTTATGCGGTATTTAACTACTTGAGCCTGGTTCTTTGCATGCAAATGAAGTCTGATGGCACCTAGCTCATAGGGTTGTTGTCAGGATACTTGAGAAAACCCACGTAAAACTCCTTGATATTGCCCTAAACTATCATTAGCGCTTTCTAATATTTTTTAAAAACATAAATAATTAAATTATTTTACTTAAAGAGGGTTGATTAATGCGTTCCTCTCGTGAACATGTTTGCTCCTCTCTCTGTCCTCTCAGGGTTTTGCCACTGACCTGAATGAGACATGAATTCATATTTATTAAATTTGCAGGTTGACCCAAAGTCAGCAGTTAAATAGTGATGACAAATTAGATGACAAATTCCTGTCCAAGTTGTTCTCTCCTTCTTGAATATATTTCATAGGATTTAGTTTTTCTTCCCTAGTATCACTTATCATAGTCTACCTTGGCTGAACTTTTATTTATGTCTTCATCCTTCACTAACTTGTGAGGTGTTCGGAAGAAAACTTCTTAATTTATTCAGTTTGGGAACACAGACAATTAATCAGTATTATTCAGAGAATTACAATAGAGTGGGGTGACCAAGATGATGGGGTCTTATGGAAGAAAAGAAACTGAACTGAGATAGAAACAAAATTAATATCTAATATTTCATGCCTGCCTGAAATTGATGTCTGTAACTTGCGTTAGGCTGTTTCAGCTTGTGTGTAAGATGGATTGGAGGGAACAGGAGAGGAAGATTCCAGCTCAGAGGCCATCAGGGCGTCAGTCACAGAGATGCAGAGAATTAGATAAACTTGAGATGTCATTTGGACCAACAGAAGCCAGTGTAAGATTGGATTTTGTTTTCTCAGTTACAAGTATATTGATGGTTGGGTTATGAAAAATGGTGAAAACTGTAGAGTTAAGACCTCATGGAAATATTGACAGTCTTGCCGTGAAGGAAAATAAAGCCTCTGTGGATTCACCAGGTTTTCTGTGTTAGTTAACATAATTAAACCCATGGAGGAAAGAATAATATGACTCCTTTCTTACTCAACACCCCTTAACCCCAGTTTCCTCTCTTCCCTCCTACTTCTTGGGTGGCTTATTAGCAAGCCAAGCTCAACAGAGTACTGATGGGAGAAATAGTAACGTAAATGATGGATGGATGCATTATTCTTCTAGTGAGTCAAGCACTTGACTATAGGCTAGCTGTGAGCTGACCAAAGGATACTATTGCTCTTAACAAGAATTACTGAGCTGATGATAAAACATTTGTAACCTGTTCATCAATAATGGAGTTAGCAGAGTTATGATGGAAATATGATTTTACTTAATTTGCAATTTCTAAAAATAGTACATGTGTTTCACCTGCATGACAAAAATGGGGCCCACCGTGATATTCTATGGAGAGGAATGTGCTGGAGAAAATCTTGTCCAGTCTGCTGGAAAAACAGATGTTCGTTAACAGGCTGACCACGGACTCTAGACCTGATGCCAGCAGAGAGCTGCAAAGGCCAACTCGAGTTCCCTTCCTGGCTCTGTACTGTGTGTGTTCAAAGGTTCCCACAAAGTTCAGGGAACTTTTTTTGTTTAACCGTCTCTAACAAAACACAACGATTCCTTGTTTTTGTTTGAGTTTTTTGTTTGTTTAAGCAATTCCTTATTTTGAATCTAGATAAGAAATAAAAGATCCCTTTAGGCACCCCTAAGAGCTACAAAGCACCGATGAGTCTATGCAGTCATGAAAACGTCTTGCTCACAAACAGAGATTTCAGTGCTAATCCCAGGTCAGAGGAGCCACTGGTCACCTTTTTAGGAAATGGTGACATTTTGATTATTGATACAGGGTCTTTCTAGGTTTTAGCTTCTTGAGATCAAGACAGGGGCTTCCTGAATTGACCCTTTCAATTTCTACGGTTTAAACGATCTTTATGAAATCAAGGATCTTTGGAAATGAAGTGCAGTCAGCTTAGTTTGTATTAATTGAATTGTATCTCAAGTGATACTTGTCTGCAATCTTTAACAAATACTTAACAAGGAATTCTGTTCGTTTCCTAGAAACATACACCAGAAGGACCCGTAGAGGTCATTTTCTTCATCTCCTGGCTTCCGAGCAGACTTGGTCTTACCTTCCCAAAGGTAAGAGTTTCTGCGAGAGTTTCTCTCAAGTGTACCTGCAAATAGCGGGGGAGGAAGCTAGGGCCGAGGGCACCCTTTCCTCCTTATATGTGTCAGAAATCACGGCAACGTTCAGGAGTCACTTCTGTCCCCAGTGTTCTAACACCTTTTATTCCATGTTGTGCAACCTGCACGGGAGACCCGGGCCCTCACCAGCAGGCGGGTGACCGCTCAGCGCACCCCCAGGTACCTGCAATTCACCTGCTTTTCTTGATGACCTTTGGTGATGCCTCATTTGCTGTTGCTATTCCTTGGCCACACCTTACCTTGCTCACAAAGAGAGGAGTATGGTTAGTCCAGAGTCAAAGGTGTGGCTGCCATTGTGCACGCGACAAGACCAGAGAAGCAACTGTGAAAGTGGCATGAGAGGCACGTGCTGAGCCCTCCTCCAGGGCCGACGCCATTGCTCCGTGGACCCCCTAAAGAGCTTCAGACACAGCCGAGGGAAAGGATGTTGCTGATGGGAGGCTGCACGGGGCAGCTGCAACTGCTCCTTGGTGACGGATCCCAAAGACCCCATGGTTCTCAGGCCTGCGTCCCTTGTCCCTTTGTGTCCTTTCTCTGTTCCTGGGGGAGCACATCTACCCCTAGACTCTGGGAGTGCTGTGAAGATGGCCGAGGTGCTGGAAAAGCAGCGGCGACGCTGACCAAAGTTTGCCGTGGGACCCGCAAGTGGATACGGCATCCGGAGAGCTTTCCTGGTGAAATCGGGTTACGTCTCACAGATCAGTAGCTTCTTCTTCACTGAATCTTCCTGAAGATGACTGAGTTATGGGGAGGGGAAAGAGCTTTATGAGACCTGCCCCAGGTCCGCTCACGCAGGCTTCTCCCCACCGCAGCCCGGGCTGCTGTAGGAGACCTCATCCTCTCTCGCTGTTTCGGCAACGGTGCCGGCTGCCAGGGGAAGCCTGGCCAGCTGTCGGCAGGGCAGGCAGGATGGCGGGGCCCGTCGCAGGCCCATCCCGCGTCCTGCGTCTTGCCGCTGGGGTCCAGCTGCTGGCCGCAGGACCAGAGGCCGTCAGTCACCTGTCAGCGCGGTTCCCTGCATGGCAGCATGATGGCCCGGCCCTGCCACTGGCCTTGGCTGCAGCCGGCTCAGATGCTCTGCCATCGTCGCTCACCACTGTATCAGCCACGGGCAGCCCGCTGCTGGCAACCAGGCTCTCAGAGCTGCTTGGTCCCAGGTGCCAGGGGCCAGAGGGACGCGGGTGCGCTTGGCAGCCAGGCAACTTAGGATGGCTGGCAGCACCCAGAGCCAACGTGGGCGTCCACTGGTTTCCCAGCGAAATTCTCAGCCCACCTGTAGATCAGCAGCGGCTGGGGGGTGATGGACGGGGGAGGGAGAGAAGGAGGAGGGAGAAGGGAAGGAGGTGGGGAGGGGAGGAAGAAAAAGAAAAAACACGTTTTTCATTTATTATTAGATTCTCACTTTTCTAATGCTGCCAAGTCATTCTGACCAAGGAAATTTTGTGTGCCCCAAACCCAGAACCACATGCTCTGGGGACAAATTTCCTGAAAGGATTTCCCTGTATGTATCACTCGGACAGCGGCGGGATGACAAGGAAGAGCTGGGGGCACCCTCCTTCCTCTTCCACATCTCCAGCTGCTGGAGGCTGGACCTGCAGGATGAAGAGGGCCCCCCGCCTCTGCCACGTCTCAGGTGGCTGTGAGTTGAGCTGTTGGACTCAACCAGCGAGTTCTCTCGGCAGGTCATCTTGATCTCTTACCACCTCAAAAACCCTTGCCTAGGTCTGTCACCCCTCTGCCTGGGAAGCAGCTGTGTCTCACTCCTCTTTCTAGGTCCTCTGGTTCAGGGCTTCCATGCCCGGTATCTAGGAGGCGCTCAATGGATGATTTTGGAACCAAAGTGCACTGAAATTGCGGGTATGGGGGAATATTTAAACCCTATGTAAATATGCAGACACATTGCAGACCAGATCTCATCCCCGATACATGACTCTGTCAAAGCTCCAGTTCCTTAGCCTGACATCCGCGTGGTAAGACGCTTGTCAACATTTCCCATCTCGCTTTGCAGACAGAATCTTCTCAATACCCCCTTTGAACTCTGACTTTGAACAACAGTGCATTACCAATGTGTCAGTCTGCCTGTTTGCCGAAAGATTAGGGGATGAGAAAGTGAAGTTTCTAATTGATGTACTGAAACGGAAATACAGATCTGTGTGGCGGTACCCGGTCTCCCAAGAGAACAGCTCATTGCTCTGGGTTTCCTCTGCTCTAGTCCTACATGGAAACATTTAAAAACTCCACTGAAGCATCACCTTCAAGATGGTTTGCCCAAATCTGGGGGCGGAACTGCATCCAGGAAACGGAGAAATATAGTCTGTGTTACCAACTGGAGAGACCCTGTCCGTCCTTTTGGAAACGCCCACTAGGAATAGGTGATGCCAAACTTTGTGCCAAAGAGAAACTTGAAAAAAGCCAGGGCTGTAAAATGTTGGCTTGGAGGCAAAAAGAAGTAAGTTAAAGGGAGATAGTGTACGCTATTGATGACTTGACGCTTTACACCTTTACGAAGACTCATGATGTCCTTTGAGTTTAGGCTGCACAGTGACTACATCTTGAATCTTTCTTTCTTTGTACTTTTGGTGCAGGAGCAACACAGCCTGTGTGTGAACAGAGGCGAGAGTGTGTGTGCATAGGTCACAGACGTGCCGGGATGCAGACCCTGCCTTCTGACTGCCTTGGACCTTCAGGCATAAGCAGACATTTCCATAGTCTGAGAGCAACGAGTTTTCCCAGGTAATGGAGCTTCACCAGGAACGAAGAGCAAGGGGCTTAATCTGATCACTCCTTTGAAAAAGTGTTTTATTATTTTTTTTACTTTTTCTTTTCTTCATCTCAGAGCTGTGTACTTTCTGTCTTACAAGATACGCTTTGCCTGAGGGAGCTTTGTGAACAGACAAAGGGCAGGGGTACACCTCGGGGTATGGCTTGGTGGTTCTGTACGACAGTATCCTTCCAGTGAACCCAGCCTGCCTGTCGTGAAAGTGTGGTTTCAAATTCTTCCCTTGAAACATGGATTAAGCAGTGTTGCTAATACGTGTTTGTCCCTGTGCTGTCAAACTTTTCACAGATTCTAGAATCTTGGACAGCTTAATAGCCGGGTCCTCGGTCAGTGTTACTGCAGCCGTGTCGCCCTGCCTTTAAGGCACCATTTAGATTTATTTATTTTTACATGATACCTGGTTAAGGACAGCACCTGGTTATGTATATATCATCACGACTCACTGACATCCAAAGTGACCAGATGAAATGGACAGAATTTGCTCTCCAAGGAGCCATTGGCCTCAGAGCAACTCAGCTTCTGCCCGCTTCCCCAGCACACAGCTTGAGGAGCACGTCAGGGCCCTTCTGGTGTAGAAACTGGGCAGCCTGGGGTTGTTGCAGGGATTGATTTATTTTTCTTTCTTTTTTAAAAATACAGACCTAACAGCTCTTTAAACACATCACCTCTAGAATATTGTTGGTTGATCTGATATGTTTCTCTAAGACACTCCCTCACTTTCATTCTCTCTCTAACTTTTGCGAGCTGAGTATAATAAATAGATAATTAAACATCCTTTGCATCAATTGATGGCACAAGAAGACTGGACTGTACTTCGATAGAACATTTCCCAACAGTTTAATCCAACTCTGTTAGAAACTGCATTTTGATGAAATAATTTTAGGAGATTATCATCTGCTTCTATTTCCATGAAGAAAGGGAGTGGACTTAGCCATGTAGGACTGTGCGAAGTCTTCTAGGTGGTCCACTGAGACCACACACCAGGCCATCTTTCTCTTTCCCTGTTAGCATCTCAGGACTTTTCCTCACATAGTTGTTTAAGAATTGCTCACTGATTGCATGAAAGAAGGTATGGGTGAATAAATACTTACATGAGAAAAATAAGAGTGCAGGCTGGGATAAAAGCCTGCATGAGAAGGTTTCCTGGAGCCCTTTGTGTGACTAAAGGTTGATTTCAAATGACCACGTGAGCGTTTAATACATTTTAACATCTTGAGATTCTGCCCACAAGTCAACATTATTTTGAATCTTCACCTACCTATTAATTCAAGTCTAAATTAATTCTTACTTAAGGATGTTTCTACTCATGTAGTATTTGAAAATGCTCCCAGCCCAGCCGGTGGGATCAGAAGAAAAGTTGAGAACACAGATATTTAAGCCTTCAGACTATCACATAAGCGACTATTGAGAATCAATCTTTTGGGGACTTGTCTGAATTTAGTTTTCCTATTTTAAGTCCTTTTACCAGGACATCTTTTCCCCTGAATCTTTGTTTATTTGTGCCCTTTAATGACACATTTCTAACTGGGTACTGAAGGAAGGAGGGTCATTATTTCCTCTTTCCCAGTTTGTGTACCACTGATGTTCTTGAGCAGAGCTCTTGAACTTTTGGGGGGAGCATTACAGACTGAGTGGAGATGAGGCTGTTTGAAGAACAGTGGACACTGCCTCGCCACATGTGATGTTTACTGTATTTATCTTCATGTCTTTCCACCAGAGATAGTTCATTTCAGTCTTTCACCCCAAAACATGTATTGAGTGCCTCCGGCTAGCAAGGCTTGGAGTGTCACCACATCCCTAATTATATGGAAGCCCATGTGTTGACCACCCCCTATAACTACACATTGGACATTTTCACAGAGATCTGAGTCACCCAACAATTCAGCCCACGGAAAGACTGACTCCTTGTTCCTTCCTTCCTCATGGCTGGGCCTTACGACTTGCCCAGACCTCAAATGTGTTGGATGCATCCTTCTTTACCCATCGCCCTTGTTCAACACCTTGAATTAATCTTAGCATCTCCTTCTCTCTTTCTCCCAACAGGCAAATAACTTCAATTCACACTAATTCTTCTTTATCAGTGTCTCAAACATTAAATCTACCACCACTATCTGCAATCAGGCCCGTAGTTACAGATTCTCAGTGCATTCTACATACTGTGGCCAGATTAATCTTCCTTTAATGCCTTCATCATATCATCCCCTTATTAAGTTTTCAAAGGCTTTCTCTTGCTTGTGAGATAACATTCAAAGCTCTTTGCTTAGAATTCAAGGGTTACGTTTTGCCCTGACGTATACTGACTTCTTCAGCCCAATATCACCTGAATTGACAGTGAGCTCTAATAATTGTTAAGCCCTGCTGTCTAATAGTTAAAAAAAAAAAAGTTGGCTAAGTAAATGCTGCTGATAGCATTTCTGTTTCTACATCTTTGTTTTGGTGAAAATATTTTAGGGAGTCTTTTGGTTACATAAAGTTTCTGCTTTTTACATAAAGGAGTTTGAAAAAAATCAAGGAATTATACTGCTTGTTATGATATGGTATTATGTTGTTTTTATGATGCATGGAGTTGTGTTTCTGCTGGTTCTTATCCTAGAGGCTGCACCAGTTCTTCCAAAGTCCAGAAGAATCGCAGAGTTCTAGAGAATGGACAGTGTAGCCAGTGAGCACGGTTCACAGCATACAGAAACACTGCAGTGGGTTCCCAGAGGCACCAGAAGGACAAGCCTAGAAAGTCTGCCTTACCTTGGTTATCAGGTATGGTGATTTAATCGCTGTTATTTATAAAATAAAAGGAAATATAAATCCCGGACGTGCAGGAGTCTGGGATGCGTGGATTATATAACCTAGCTAATTTTTGCTCTCATGCACCCTCTACTGTAGCCAGAGTATCTATGCCCTTATTTTTGAACATGCCTAAGAGATGTTAGATTTTCTGACCTGGATGACTTTTCCTCTCCTCTCTACACAATTTTCCCATTTTCAAGGCTAACCTAGGTCCCAGCTCCTCCCTGAAGCAGGCCTGATATTGCCACAGGCTCTGAGGCAACACCCTGCAAGCAGGATGGCCAGTCCTTGCTGGGGTCATGGAAAGAAGAGTGCATCTGGACCCGCTCAGTAGGCTGAAAGCTTTTCATTTAGGGAAGCAGTTCTTCTGTTGAACTGTTAACTTAGTACAAATGTCTCAGAGTGGGATTACCAGGTCAGAGTGTGCATACTGTTGTAGCTCTGGACCATCATTTGGAGGATTAGTGATTTGGAATGGAGTTTGACATGGTTGAATGACCTATGATTTTGTACACTAAAGTTCATTCTCATGATTTATGTTTTCTTGATACTCACCCCAAATACTTATCAATTTTATTAACACTGCAGCAATCATTATTACTATTTAGTCCATTCCTGCCTGTGGCGGGCTCACCCTGCGGCGATGCCCAAGGCGGCACGCTCTTGTACAACGCAACGCCAGTCTGGAGTGTGGTGATATCCGTGACTTGGTTCCAGCCAAGACAATATGGCTGAGCTGATGGGATGTCATTCCCTTGACTAGATTCTGTCGTACCAGGCTCTATCTGAGCAGGTGGGACAGAGAGATTTTCCTGCTGGCTTTGGAGGTGTGAGCTGCATGGTGTGAGGGGTCGTGACTGCAATCTCCTCCTGGCAACTTGGGCTGGAGGGTTCAGGATGCCCCACTCCATGGTTAGATGTGGGTCCCAGCTGGTGCCTCTCTTCTCCTCCATGTGGTGTCTCATCCTCCAGTAACCAGACTGCCTGCTTTGCATGGAGTCTCTGGGGCGTGTTTTAGAGGGTGAGAGTGGAAATTGTTCTGAACTCAGCTCTGAAAACATCACTGCTGCTCACCCTATTCATGAGACCAAGTCAGAGAGCCAGCCTCTAACCTACGGGGCAGTGAGGTAGACCCCAAATCTTGCTGAGAACAGCGCCAACTACATGGCAAAGTCTGTGGACAGACACGGGGAGAGAGGTGTCACTGAGGCTGTAATTACAACAACCCGCCACAGCCAAGAGGAAGGCTCTGTAATTTTCCAATAATAGTGAGGATTTGAGTTGAGATGTCTGCAAAAGAAATAATGGGAGAGGGCTTCCCTGGCGGCGCAGCGGTTGCGCGTCCGCCCGCCGATGCGGGGGTACACGGGTTCGTGCCCCGGTCCGGGAGGATCCCACGTGCCGCGGAGCGGCCGGGCCCGTGAGCCACGGCCGCTGGGCCCGCGCGTCCGGAGCCT
>NC_041232.1:85575358-85581222 GCF_002837175.3 Physeter macrocephalus | reverse complement strand
GCCCGCGTACCGCAAAAAAAAAAAAAAAAAAAAAAAAAAAAAAGAAATAATGGGAGAGAAAGGAATGAAGTCAAGTTAGGGCAGAGGATTTGAATTCTGACTCCTTGTAGGGGCAAAGCCTACAGTCAGAGGTGATTCTCCTGCATTAAATTTTGGAGTCTGGGACGGTTTGGTGGTGTTATAAGAAACAGGGAAATCAGAACATACAGGTTTGCAGGGCGTGTGGTGAATGTGCTTTAAGACCTGTGAGTTTATGCTGCTTTAGGATCTCCTGGGGAAATGTGTAATAATTATTTGAAAATAATAAGTCAAATATGGAGTGAAAGTTCAGAGTCAGAAGATAAAATTTGAATCTAACTGCAAAATCAGAGAAAGAAGTTGGTTTAGGAAAGAACCGTACATATGAGGGGCAGAAAAAAGACAAGCTACAAAAAAAAAAATAAATAAATAAACCCCCAAACCAAAAGGGCTCCAGATATCATTCCTCCAAAGAAGAAATACACGTTGTCAGCAAGGACATGTGTAGATGCTCAACATTATTAGTCATTAGAGAAATGCAAATCACAGCCACAGTGAAATTCTACGTCCTACTCACTAGGGTGACAACAGCAATAATAAACAGAAATAACAAGTATTGGCCAGGATGTGGAAAATTTGGAATCCTTCTGCTTTGCTGGTGGGAATGAAAGATGGTGCAGCCACTGTGGAAATCCATTTGGTGAGTCCTCAGCAAGTTAAGCATGGAAGTACCGTATGACCAGCAATTCCACTCCTAGGTATCTATTCTAAGGCTTGAACACAGGGACTCAAACAGACAGACATATGTGCACGGTCAGAGCAGCCCTGTCCCAACTAGCCAAATAGTGGCATGGTAGTCAACAAGTGGGTAACGCAGATATCCTTCCACAACAGATGATAGCTGAACAAAATGTGTTTACCCCATACGGTGGAATATTATTCAGCCATAGGAAGAACTGAACCGCTGAGACAAGCTGCAGCGCGGATGAACCTTGAGAACATAATTCTAAGTGAAAGAAGCCAGACATAAAAAGTCACGTGTGATTCTATTTATGTGAAATATCCAGAACGGGTAAATTCATAGAGACAGAAAGGAGATGAATGGTTTTGGGGAGCTTGGGAGAGGAGGAGTTGGGGAATAACTCCTTCTTCCAGATGAGGGCCCTTTTCCACATTTATCTGTCTGGGGGTGAGAATGTGGACGTATCTCTTTGGGGGCCGCCATTCAAGCCACTGCAGGTGGTAATTGAGTTTCAAACAATGCTCAGTGGGCTCCTGGCCGTCCTTCCATCTGGGACTTGCTGGGCTACAGAGGCCAACAGCCCTGCAGAGAGGAAGCTGGCCCCTTCAGGCTGTGGGAAACCCACCCTCAGATGACATATCGGGAAATGAGGCCGTTTCCAAACAGTTTCATCAGTGTCAGTTTCCAAAACCGCATTTGGTTTTAGCAGTTCCCTGTGCTTTATAAATGTTAAACTCCTGGATTTACAACCGGGTAATAACTCTGTGGAGTGTCTCGGGGACCTGCACAGGATATGAACCAGGTCCAGTGACAGCAAGAAGCTTCGTGATCATCGCTCCGGGCCCTGCCACGATGCTGCCTCCCTCGTGAGAGCTCTCTGACAGCCAGAGGGCAAGGGTCCTGGCGGGAGGGGGTGGGGCTCACCTCCATGCACACACCTACACTCACGCGTGTGTGTGTGTGTGTGTGTGTGTGTGTGTGTGTGTTCTGTGTAGGTGGACCAGAGGTCAATTCTAAGGCCACCTGCAAAATAGGTTAGGTGTGCGTCTAGTCACCTTCCATCCCACCTTCCTGACGATCTTTTATTTTCTTTTGCTACTTCCCATCTTCTAGAACCTGGTGTCATCAACCCTCCAACTCTGAATGCTCCCCCTTATTCTTTCTTGTTAAAATCCCTTCTCCTACATCCCCTTCTCCAGGGTCCCTTCGATTTTACCGGAAGCGGGGGATGGTAGACATCAGACAAAGCAGCCCTCGGTTTTGTGTTGTCTCCACCCACATATCCTTCCAAGTCCTAAGATGTCCTGAAATTAATTAAAGATGGAGGGGGTCGGGGAGGAAATGACTTTGGCCACGAGTGTATTTCAGCTGCCCTTCCATGTCAACAGAGCCCCTGCCGTGCTGGCTGGGAACCCCCCCCCCCCGCAGCCAGCAGGCACCTGTTTTCCTTAGTAACTACCTCCCACCCTGTCCTGCTGTCCTCCACATCCCAGGGCTCCTCGCCTCGGAGCTCAGGAAGCCACTCTGTCCCAGCCAGGCGGTTTCCCTCCCTCTCAGGGTGTGATTTAGCCTCCCGGCTGTGATTTAATGCTAATGCCACCCGCGTCAGATGGGGCCATCCCGGAAATGAGTGAGGAATTCGGAGAGCAGCTCCAAGATTTCCCTGGGCGGTACCAAGATGAGTGGATTGGCTAGAAGCCGAGGGCCCCGCTTTGTGTCGTTTGGGGAAGAACATTTGCTGACACGCCCCGTGAGCCCCCCGAAAGTCTAGGCCCTCTCAGAAGTGCTGTGAAATATCCCAGTGCTCACCGTGACCACTAGCTGCAGGACTGGAGAAGAGGGAATGTTATTTATGTATTTCTGCAGAGCCCACGCACGGTTGCAATTATTAGATAATCTCTGAAAGGTGGACTTGCAGGGTAGAAATTAAACAGCGACAAACAGCTGTTCAAGAAAAATTGATTCCTGGTTGGATTTCTTTTTCTTTTAATATGGATGCTGTTGGGCCGACCCAGCTTCTCCGTGGTATTAAGTTCTCTCTCATGTGACTGCCTTACGGGGTGGTAGGGCGGGGGATGGGTGAACACCATTAACATGAACTCCACTGCATCACGTCGACCGACGTGTGCTTGGTACCTGCCCAGGGCGGGCTTGCCTGGGGAAAATATTTCATTTACATGCTTGTGTTTAAACAGGTAGCAATTCTGAGTGATGGAAACATGTGCTGGCTGCTTCTTACAGTCCCGGTATAATGTCCGGTAGATTGTGCTTTTGGGGATGAGTCAGGAGCTGGAGGACTGACAAAATGCTTGAACACATGAGCTGACGTTTAGGGTACACTATCTCATTTTTAATAGAACTCGTCCAGGAAAGTATTCCAAACAAGTTTCAATCGGCTGGCCTGCTTCTCGCAGCTGCGGGGATTCATATTCCAAACAGGTCTATGATTTAGGCCTCCAGTGCAATTTTACCGACTTCCCCGCTCCACCCCATCCCCTGGTCCCCTCTCAGCCGTATTCCATGACACGCTCTCCTGTTTCCCTGCTCCACCCTCTCCCAGCCACACGCCCTTCAGTTACTCCTCCTGTCTAAATGGAATGCTAGAAAGGATTTCTCAGCATTGCTGGTGGAGTCACGTTCCGGCTCCTGTTTCGCTTAAGCATTCTTAGGCGAAGTGGAGCTGGGCATGTGTATCTTTCCTGAAGCCACGTAAGAACTTAAGATGTCTTCAGACGTTTCTTGGGATGGCTTTATTTATTTATTTTTATGAGCTTGTCAGGAGGAGAGGAGGCTCTTAAAGACTGGGAATTTCCAGCTTGCAGATGGCAGATCTTTTCTGCGGCTAACGTCATGATAATAATAATGAGATCGCTGATACTAATAATGACAGCCTTTTGATGTTGGAAAAGGCATCAAAATAAAGATAAACAAGGAATGGGGAATGAAAACAGGGTGAATATCAGGGACCAGGCTCTGAGAACTCCCTGATAAAATGGAGCAATTTACAAAACATTTATGGGGGCTTTTAAGAACTGTGAATTTGTCATGTGTTATGAAGCAGCAAGCAGCAGGCAATAGAGAGAATGTCTTTAGAGAAAAAGGGCCCTGATGCTTGCCAAAAATCTGTGCAGGAGTTATTCCTAATGCTTTTTCCCCCTCAGCAATATGAATGCAGATTTGGAAGCTTTTCTCTTTCGGAGTGGGCAGGGTAATTTAACGAGCTGTTTAGAATTATCAAATGTCTTTGAAATTTCCGAACATTCTATTCCCGAAAATAGCACATGAAATGGCCCAGGTATTATTCTTTTCTCCTCCCCCAGGCACTGTCCCTACAGTGCTATTATCTTCGGCTGTGATTGACTTCAGCTCTCCCAAACAGACAACTGTCTGAACGATGCAGGGATGCGGCCAGCACCCTACCGGTCCTCACGTCTCTGAAACTGATGGGCAGCCATCATTCACCCGAGTTACTCCTGATGAAGAAAATGTATGCAATTCGGAATGTGTAACCCAGTTGCGGTAAACGAAATAGCACAGGGAACTAGCCGCCCAGCAGCCGGAGAGAACCACGTTTGCAATTTTTCTGAGATTTGTCAGAATAGGGATGACTCCATCCAGGGGAGGTAATGGATGTGAAAATGGGAAATGGAGCCGTGAGAATGGAAGGCTGCATTATTGCCTTTATTTCCATGCCTGTGGGTTTTACTCTGTAATTCAAGAAGACGTTCATGGGAAAGGTGTATGCTGAACATTCTGCAGCCCAGGGCCACCATTTTGCACGTTCCCAAGGGCTGCCTTTTGCATCAGGGTGCCCTTGAACTGTGCCCCCTGGGGTGTTGGCCTGGCACTGCCACATCCGAGTGGCCCTGCTGCAAATCCACTCTGAATCAAAGTCGTTAGAGACCTGCAAAGACCTCCTCCCGTTAGACTTTCAATATGCGCTTTTCATGTGACTGGTGGTGTGCGTCCGCTGCACCCACATCTTGGGCTGTGGTTTGTAATACGACACTGAGACACTGAGTGACCTACAAGGGCTGCTACCTGGGACCACAGGTAATCCTGCTCTTCTCTTCTTATGCAAATGGTGGCTTCATCAGAGAGAAACAGTCTAAGGTCTGTGCTGCTCTTTTATGACAGGCTCGTTATTGTCATGTTGTCACCGTATTGTATGAGAAAACGTCAATTGGGAAAAAGCTCTGTAGCTCTTTCAAAGTTCTTTCAAGGGGTCTCCCTTACATTGATTCTTAATCCCTCAACACTTATAAGATCATTTCTCATTATTAAAAGTGCCCCAGCCCACTTCCTGCCTGGATGTGGCAGCTTAAGGCTCCCAGGGCTCGGTGGTCACCTAGTCCTGCCTTATCATCTTGTCCAGGGTATCAACTCTTAATTCCTGACAGGTCTCTAACTTAGCTCGAGGCTGACCTGGTGTCTCTGGATTACATCACACTGTGTCGAAACTTTAGGGTCAATTTTTGATCGAAGAAATAATTGTTTAGGTGTTGATCCTCAAGGATGATATTTTAATCTGACTGAGACCTTCAGAAACTTTACAGAGTGGTCCTCCAACCTGGTTCGGGTCAGGACCTCCAATGTGCAGGCTCAGATTTTTCAGGGTCCCAGAGTTCAAGGACGCTGACACAGGTGAACACATCTCACAGGAGATGGACGGAGGAGACCAGCCAGCCAGTGCATTAATTTACAGTGAGTAATAGAACTGTCAGGTAGACCAGATGTTCGCTTCATCCTGACCGACACATTCTCTCCCCGTAGGCAGGCTACTTGGGAAGTCAAACAATCAGAAGGGTGCCTGGGGAACGGGCCGTCAGAGCAAGAGCACCGAGTCTGATTATTCCAATGCCCAGCTACATAATACCGTGCACCTCTTAGCCAGAGTGGACACCGAGTCCAAAAGACAGGGCTCCACTTCCCAGATCAGTACTTAGTTGAGCTGTGCAAAACTCTGCCTATAGGGCTTCCCTGGTGGCGCAGTGGTTGCGCGTCCACCTGCCGATGCAGGGGAACCGGGTTCGCGCCCCGGTCTGGGAGGATCCCGCATGCCGCGGAGCGGCTGGGCCCGTGAGCCGTGGCCGCTGAGCCTGCG
>NC_041232.1:85562207-85575277 GCF_002837175.3 Physeter macrocephalus | reverse complement strand
TGGCCGCTGAGCCTGCGCGTCCGGAGCCTGTGCTCCGCAACGGGAGAGGCCACAACAGAGGGAGGCCCGCGTACCGCAAAAAAAAAAAAAAAAAACAAAACAAAACTCTGCCTATATAACTTTCCTCACCGTGCTTCCAGTTTGGACCTACTTCTTATACCTAGGTTTCTCTCCCTCCACCCAGCAGTGTGTTTAATAAGGGTGCTATTAATTCTTGCCAGACGTGGGAGAGACCTATCTCACTGATGGCGTTTTGTTTTGTTAGACTGTGGTTGTGCTGTGTTGACTGCATGTTGAATTCTCAGAGGGAAAGCTGAGGCCAAGGTTCTTGAAGGGCAGCCCTGTGCAGACTCTATGTATTATACCAAAACACCCCCCCTGTGTTGGGTCCTTTCCATTCCTTATTCCTTTATGACCACAGGCTTTGTTCAACCTCAGACGTTTTCTGTGCCAACTTCCCCTCATCTATGTCATCAGAGAGGCAGCAACTTTCCTGCCCTTCTCCCAGGCTCGTCCTAAGGCTCAGATGGCAAACACAGCAAAGCATTGTGGAAACTGTGCAGACAGAAAGGATGCTGACGTTTTCTGCTGCTCTGCTCAGGTTGATTGTCTTGAGCTCGAAGGTCTCCGTCGAACCTCAGGTGGACGTGGGAAGTCACACTAAAACAATTTCCCCCACAAACCCATCTCCACACAGTTACTCAGCACCTTGTGCGTTAGTGAATCTCCCTACACAGTCTCGCTGGGCAGAAGCCTATCTTTGATTCTGGTAGAAATGCCGCTAAGATTTAATCAAGGGTGGCACATATATCTTCCATTCACCAACACCCCTGTGTACACAAATGTTAGTTGGTTAAGAAAGAGTAACCACAAAATTAAAAAAATACATAAATATATTTTATACTATGTATAAATATACCATATATACACAGTATATAATACACACTTACAGCATATCTTTCTTAAGTAAGAATTATACTGATATGACTTTGTAAAGACTTACCAACCAGCAATAAAACATTGTTTAATAATGTGAATTATTGCCAGCTTTATTCTCAATAATTCATGGTTTAGGTCTTTAGACTTTGATGAGAAAATAGATAGAAGATGATAGATGACCAGAAAAGCAGCGGCTACGTTTGCTTCGGTTTGGTTCGTAGGCTTACGCTTAATGGGCCCATTTCTCCTAAAACCACGCCTGCAGTGAGGGCAAACATTCTTTTCTGGTACTTTTGAGGGAGTGGTGCTTGATTCCTCCCCTTTCAGGAAAGGGGCTGGAGGAGAGCCAGGGCTTGTGCGATTGTTGCGTGGGAGACCTGGCCCTCCGTCCACCAAGGGTGGCCTCTGTGGGGCTTGCCCTGCCAGCTGGGAAAACTTTGCTGACCATCAACCCAGACTCCACATCGTCCAGAGCAGCACCGTCAGGCCTGTTTCAGTCCAGCTAGCACTGGATGGGAACCCACCCACTACACTGGTCACCCGAATACCAGCTTTCACAAAAATTCCACCGGGAGATAAATAATTAGACACGCTAACAACCGCAGAAAGTACTGACGAGGTTGTTCAGACCCCTAATTGGAAGCCGGAACAGGAGCTGTTCCTCTATAATTAGCATCTCACACGCAGCTTTAAGCCAGTCACGTTCAGCTACCTGCTTGCTCTCACCTTGCTGTCTGTTCCATCGAGAAATGGAAGGGAATGCCGGGCCTGCCAGGGCTGAACAGAATGTGCGGTGCAGTATTTTGTGAGCATCATGTATCTGCGACTCTCATTAATTAAAAAGACAGCTGTTACCCTAAAAAAAAAGCACAATTCATTTAGTGACAGATATTTTAAATGCGTACGCTAATTTCAGGCTTTTCTTTTCATCCCAAGAAAGCAAAACCTGGAAAAGAGATGGTGTGGTACTGGAATCTCTGAGACAGCTGATTTCTGAGCAAGTGACAGAGAAGGGTTGGTGAGCCTTCCTCCCAAGACCCGACATGTGCGTGAAGGGCCCGGGACCAGTCCTGGGGAAGCGTGACAAATCGCTTCCCTGCTATGGTACAGACCCCTTCCTTGAGGAACAGTTGTGTCCTAGTCTCCGCTATGGAAAACCATCAAAGGCTTTTTTGACATGTAGCACATGAAATAGTGAAGACCGTGCAGAAAGATGCTGTCTTGTACCTAATGACCTTGTACTGAGAGGGGAACAGAAACAGCTCATTAGAGTGATTTAATGTGGTATTTTGTTAAAACTAAATCAAAATAATCTATGGAATGTGGCTGAGATTCATCCGAACTTGAAACACACAAGACTGCACTTTATCTCTTTGTTTTCATATTGCAGCTAAATGGAATTCTAAATTTGAAATACTACAGAACAGGATGCTTTCCAAATTAAAAAAAAAAAAAACAAAAAACAAAAACAGAAAAACCCTCCAAATAGGCTGACGATTTGGGGATAGCTGCATTGCAGGAAATAAACAAGACTTGGCTTTACATGTGAAGCTGCAGTATAAACAGAACCAAAAAGCTAGAGAGAAAAAGATACATATAAATACATGCATGAGATGCGGGAGGGGAGAGGAAGAATATTTCAGAAATAATACCTAGAGAAATAGTTCACTAATTCTCAGAAACTCAAATGAGCCCTGTTTTCAGTACAGTTACCTCTTGTTTTCTTTTGGAAGGAATTTTACTGTGCCGTTTCCCTCATCTCTTCTGAAAGAAAAAGCTTAGAGCCTCACTTGCAAATTGCCAGTAGGGAAATCCTTGATCTTTACCTCTATTGAGATTGTCAAAACATCCAAAAGCTGGAATCTGTGCTTTATGAAGTTAACGTTTTCTGGAAACTGCAGTGATACAAAAAGCAATCTTCCCCCTCCCCCCTTACAATAGTTTTTGAGAGGATGCTGAAACTCTCCGAGGTGAAAAGGAACCTGCTTACCTGAATGCATTTGAAATCTCTGTTCCCGATTCTTTCTCCGGTTTTTGTGCACCCTTGGGTAGAACCCCTGTCTATTTGTTTAACCTCGGCTCAAGTGCACAACGCCAGGTGAGTGAGTGGGTCAGTGCAATTGCCCCTAGAGGAGGAGATACTTCTGATTTGTACCCTGAGGTCTGCAGCTTGTTGATTTCATTCTATCTAAAATATCATCCAAAAATATGTTGAATAGGGCTCTTCGTAGCAATGCAAAGCAGTGGATGTTAATGTGCAGTGGTTTCAGGCGCTCTCCTGGTGCCTGGCTTTTAACTGAGTACTGTTAATGTGACTTATTTTTTTAACCATGAATTGGCTGTGCTAGTGAGTCTTCAATACCTATAAAACAAGGGGAGGCACATTCTGTAAGAAAACTTCATTTATATATGAGTAAAAAAATAGAATTCCATCACTCTGCTGACATTTCCCTTACATCTACTGACTTTCCTTTGGGGGATAATATAGTCTAAAATAGAGTAAAATAACAACAAAAAGACTCTCACTTTTGTCAAAAGTTAGCTTTCCTTCACATCCGTAAAAAAGCATATCACATTTTAAATTGCCAGTATGAATGAAATGAGGCTTATTACCTTACGTTTGTGCATGAAATTTTATCTAACGCCGTGCATCTCTACCTCTGTCAAATGTGTGCAGACCACAGGGTTTGTGCCCAGGTAACTGATTATCTGAGAATTCAGATCCTGGGTCATTCACACCCTGGGATGTGAATGACCCAGAACTGTTACGGAGCATTTCAAAGTCATGCCTTGTCATAGATGCCTCAGGAATGGAAGGCTTACTCATCACCAAGGGCACAAGAAATAGAATGTCTCAAAATTTCAGAGAAGTCACGGGAAGTCACCAACTTGGAGGTTCAGGTTGAACTGACCGACCGTCTCTTCAATGAGTCAACTACTAGACGTTGAGCTTGACAGATCGCGGAGGGCAAACGTGGTCACTTCTGGGAGTCATCTTTCCATAGTTGGTGGACCGCCACCTCAGAATCACACGTGTCACCCGGGTAAAATGTCAATTTCTATACCTCACCCCAGATCCCAGAACTGTGCATTTTTATGTGGTCTCTGGATCATTCTTAACCACCCTCAAGTTGGAGAACCTTGCTGTCTTCCAGGAAGAGTGTTTACGAACAGCAGATTTTTAGGAGAAGAATCAGGAAATAGATGTCTGGGAAGGCAAGATGATCCAGAGCTGATGAAAGATTTGATAAAGACAGATAAAGAGGAATATATACAAGGCAGATGTCCTTGAATAAAGCAAATGGATCGTAATGTGGGGAATCAGCGTGGAGATAAGAGAAGGGAGACATTTTAACGTATTTAGTAATTTGGAAGAAAGGTGATACTGAAGTATCGTGAAATGAGGATTATTTACAAATATTTTTCAATTTTCACAGAGCAGCAAGAATTTTAACGCCATGTGGATTTTCTCGAACCTGGTATGTTAGAGTAGCGTCTCTTATCAAGATGCTACTCGTAATGTCCCCGCCAGCAAGGACCTTTTCATCCATTTTGGAGCAAGAATGCCTCCTACGAAATGGAAAATAGGCTCCAGCAATGAGCACACCCTCCCGTCTATCTGTGAGGTTCCTCAGCGCCTACCAACTTCCCAGAATCGACACAAAGATTCCTAACTGGCCAGGACACATAGCCACATGGTTAAGCAGGGACAGAGAATGGGATAGGGCTAGGAAGGTCATTTCAGGTGGGACGCTTGGCCATATGAGGGCTGGCAAATGGCAAAATGGGAGCTCTCTCGGCATCAGAGTCAGCAGGTACGTCCAGGGGGCAGAGCCAAGGCTGCCAGACCCCCTCTGCTCCGGCCCCATTCTTTCTTTTGAGACTTCCACCCTCCTTATCTCCCACACAGACTCAGAGCCAGCAAGGAAGGTAGTGTGGAAACAGTTCTCCTCCTGTTAGAATCTTACCACTGCTAAAGGAGGCATTCACCGATAGCACCCAGGGTCCAGCCATCAGCCGATTCCTGTCTCTTCAAAAGTTCAGTAACAAATTGCAAGTCAAATGTGATGCTCCTGGAAATGGGCTTCTCTGTGAGTTTTCTTTGAGGAAAAAAATCTTTCCAGGCAGAGTTTGCAGAGGGCGGTTACTTTCGGCATCGTCCCTGTCCGCGCTAGGCTCCCCCTCATCTGAAACACCCCGGTCTTTGGCTGGCTTCTCAAAGGCTCTGTGGGACCCCTTGTGAGACTGTCCTTGAGGGCAGAAGCAAGGGACTGGCCTGGCTTTGGAGCCCCACCCTTTGCCTGACAGTCACATCATTGGTGGTGAGCAGATGTCTAAAATACTACATTTCAGGATTATGTTCACCTTTCTGTAGTTGTAGGTATTTTCAAATGGGAATTTCCCCAAGGAAGGAGTTTTGAGAAGCTTATTTAAAATTCTGTAATTGTAAACCAGTGCTTTAAGCACTTGTGATGAAGAATATTCAACTCCTGGGTTTTCATGGCTGGAAACATTTGTTCCCGAAAGTCAAACCTGCCTGCTGGGTCACCAGCAATGAGGGCAAGTCTCTGTGGGACCAGAGCTCTGTCCAAATCATTCTTCTTCCCATCATATTCCAGTGTGAAAGCTACTGTCTCAGCGTGACCAATTCCTAGTGAGATTTTTGAGGACCCTAGAATCTTCTGCATGATCAGAATCCTAGGACTTCAGATAAATCTTCCTCCCAGTTAATATCTTGAGCAAAAAAAGAACAATTTCTTCACTGTCTCCAGTTGGCCTGGTCATGAGAACACAAATAAAGTCGGAAATGTGGCTATTCCCCTGACCCACTTTTTCCTGTAGTTGGATTCCCATGCAGTTATTTTTTAGATGGTTGGCTGTTTTACATTTGTTAATGATATTTGTTGCCATCTTTGAAATGGCTGGACTAATTCCTATGTGGTTTATTAAAGGTTTAGCAATACTGTTTGAATAAATTAAAATGGGGACTGCTTTTTCAGTCAGCCTTATTCTCAATTCAAAACCTCAGGATCAGGATGTGCCTTGAAAATCTGAAATTCATTTAACTTTCCTTAAAGAGGAGACAATCTTGAACATCACTTTTTAACAATATTTTAAAAATCCATATAAAAATGATAGAAAGAAAACAAAAAGAAATCTATTTCTGTGGAAAGGTATTCAGTAGTATGTGCTTAAAAAAATCTAAGATACCTTAAATAGAGTCATCAAAAAACAGACACTAAAAATTTCTTGGTTCCTAACTTCAGATCATAATATTCTAATTTCACATCATTATGTTGAAATTAAAGCTATAAACATTGTTAATTATAATTTCACATCAAGCCCACACACATTAATTTGGGGGTTGATGTCATTTCTGGTTTATGGCCCACATTTGTATCTTGAAGAGTTTCCAGATACATGTTTATCTTTATCTTGGAATGTGAGAGGAGTCATCTCAGTGTGCAGATAAATACGACAGACATCTAGGTCAATACTGGGCTATCTGTGTATCTCATTGTTCCTATTAGGGACCTATTTAATCTTACTTGCTTGTACTACTGAAGGAATATAATGCAAAGCTCAATGCCATAGGGCCAGGGAAGGAGACAGTGGGTAAGTTACTGTGGGTTCCCAAGCTATTGCTCAACAGTAAGAATAATCATGATAAAAATGATCACTTTAAAAGTAACTGCTGATTTTTCTTACGTGACTTAAAGAAGAGAGGTGTGAAGTGTATGAAGTGTTTTGTAGGCATTGCCTTATTGAACTATTATAACAATCAGATGAGGAAGGAAATATTACTGTTCCCATTTGAGACAGAGGTTCATTAATCAGAGTGTAAGTTCAATGAAAGCAGGGCTTTTTGTCTGCTCATTGACTGCCGGTCCCTGGGTCCAGGCATGTGAGGGGCACTCACTTCTCGAAGAGTTGTCCCTTGACGAACGAGTACAGTCATGCGAAGCCTCACTAGCACACTGGTTTCAATCTCAGGAATCTGGCTGGAGATCCCAGAGCTGGGATTCTCCTGGTCTTATCTCAATGCCCTTTTTCTTTCAGGAGCCAGAAGAGTCTTTGCTATTTTTCCTCAATGGTGGCAGTTGGCCTCTTGTCCACCTTGATCTGAGAGCATTAAGGATTGAACTGTGATTTTCCTCTCTGGGGATTAGTAAACAATAGCCCTTTTTCTCTCTTCTAGTTCCACTAGGTAAGAGTCATTGTGACAACTAAAGCAAACCAAGTGTAATCATTATAGCTAATATTTATTGACTATCTATTATGAACAAGACACCATGCTGTGACTGTATTATACACATAAGATCATTTAATTTCTTCAGCAACACATTTGATCCTCTTGCTGATATTTGGAGACCATCATTAGTCTCCATATGCAGGTGAGGAAATTGTGGGTGGGGAGATTAAGGAGTTTCCAGAGTCACCAATTTGACCAGAGCTTGTGTTCAGCACTAAGCTTATATTCTCGGTCCCCCAGTGCATTCCCTTCCAGTGCAGTGTATTACATGTCCAAGTGCCCTATCTTGGGTCTAAATCACTGTTTTTGCATGTTCTGATGATATTTTTTCTCAACCTTATTCCCAGTTTGGGGAATCATGGGTCTGAGGAACAAAGTTCTATCTGGCATCAATTTTTTTGGTTCCCAAGAATAAAATGATCAATAAATCCTATATTTATTATGTTCTTTCCAGTTGGTAACTAAGAACCATATTCTAGCTCAGTCACACCTCTTTCTGAACACCTTTGAGATACAGTCCTGCAATAACAAAATCTTGTGGGTCAGTCTAGGAAACAAAATGAAATTGTAAATGAATTTCCTGAAAAAGAAATTAACAGGAATGTAATTTCGCAAGGATGTAGTTTCACTTCCAAGTGTAGAAAGGGGTTAAGAGGAGAGTCTGGCCACTCAAATTTAAGATTGCCAGCCAAGGATAAATGTACACTGATATGTTTGTCACCATTCCTGAAGGAATATGTGCCATTCAAATCTTAAATTAAGGAGGAGTGTTTAACGTTTTCAAGGCACTTATTTAAATATTTATACAAATTCTCTTCCACGCATACCACTACCAAATTATGATATTTATAGGTAAAAGATGGCTCAGATTGCTTTTTGAAGGAGCACATTAATTTAATCTTGAATGTGCAGTTACAATTCAACATTTTTCTAGAGCAAAAATTGAAAGTATAATAAAAAAGATACATTTTAATTATAACTCAAAAAAGCATGGTGATGGCAATGCTTGATAATTACTCAAGTCTATTTTAGAGATATACAAGTACAAGCCATGCAAACATATTTAATCACATCTTTCCTACTATATATAAGATGCTAAGTAGTTTTCAGTGTGTAAACACTATCAACTACAGTATATTCAGCGTAATTAGGCTACAGAAGCTAACATTTAGCAGAATATCTTAATTTATGCTTGAGAACAGAAAGATGAAAACAAAAATCAGATGAACACCAGATTTCTTTGCATTCTCTTTGAAATAGATGTCAATATTTGCTAAAGTACAAATTAGGCCACAAAGATGAAGAGATTTTGCCTTCAGGGAAGTGGGAATCCAAGAAGTCAGGGAAGCGTGATTACAGAGAGTGGGGACATCCTTCTCCTATGAGATCTTTGCAGGGGCCGTGTTCAGGCTTGGTTTAAGTTCAACTCTAGCCTGTCCAAATCAATCGCAAGATTTTTTTTATCTCTCTTCCTCTCTTTCCTTTCCTTGCTTTCTCCTTTTTAAGTCCTGTGGTTTTTGATTACAACTCTAAAACTAGGCAAATCTTTGAATTGATGAACATTTGGTTATTTTCCCATAGTTTCTGTCAATTTCAGTGCTACAATTTTGGAATTTTTTAACCACCACGATTTCCACACAAAGACCAAACTAAAAGGCAGCCAGTAGGGCTGTAAACATAATTATGTGACCATAGGGTAAAGGATTAGCAAATTAGTTGTGAACATCATGTGAACAAGGCTGCTCTAGTGAATGATCATCTTCGTCAGTTTCACCGTAAAGAGAAATCTTAGTTTGTCGTAATTAAGGAGGTTTGATGGTATCATTGAAAAGAACAAATCATAGAGGCTGAACCCAGCAGTCTCTTCCCCGGACCGAGAACACCATTTAGCCTGGTTATTCGTCTTCTTGTTGATTGAGACCTAATTCACCCATAGTTCCTAGAGGTTAAGGGACGTTTATGGACCTTGGCATCTGCCGCGTGGTCAATGGATGGCCCAGCGGTTCAGTCACGTCTGTGATTTAGTGGGTGTTTGAAGCTTAAGTTCTGCAGGGTTTGTAACTAAAGCCAAAATAAGTCTGTTTTATTCATTAGATCCACTCCAGAACCTGTTTGTTAAATTCATTTTTGTATAATCATGACCAGACTTAAACTTGGGATTAACTTGAAGTAAATATTGTTTTTTGACAGCAGGGATATTTTTCAGTCTATATTATCAAAATTTTTGCCTGGTAGGGTAACATTTTATGTGTCTCTTGAGTGTCCTACAAACTCCTTCTCTTAATGGTGTGTTCATGGGGAAATTGATATGTTACTGCATCGGTACTCCATGTGCTATTATAATGTTTGAGGGCTGTAAACCATTTTGAGCTGGTGGGGGTGGGCGGGGAGGGGGGCGGAGAGTGCCAAAGTCTAACTAGGGTAATACAGCCCTACTAATTATATTGATCTAATTAATCTAATTAAATTGCAGCTAGATATAATTTTGTACTTGCCATTTGTCTACATTAACATTATGTAAACCTATTTTGCCTGTCCATGCATTTTATATGCAGTATTTTCTTTAGCACCTCAAGGACTTTGGGTATTAGAGCAGGGTAGAATTCATTTCAACAGCTTAGTGAAATAGGATATTGTATGACTAGGAGGAATGGGAAGATGAGCAACAAAGAAAATGTACTTCTTGTTAGAGCAAAAGATTTCAGAAATTTGCAAGGACAGATATGTCCAGAGGAGAAAATTCAGTTTCTCATCCCCACTCCATCCCCCATACTTTTTTTGCTGGTCTCTGTTGAGCTTGCAGCATCTCTTGGGATAATCTGATTGTTGATGGAAGGTAGAGCATTCATGTGACAGCTAGGATACAAAAGATTTTGTATATTCTCTCTCTATATACATATATATGTGTATATATATATATATATATATATGCATCTATGCATTATATTACTATGTTTTGATTAGCTGGGAAAATCTAGAACATTTAGATATTTTAAACTAAACAGTCAACAATTAAGACCCTCATTGGAAAAAATGGTTGATGGCGTTTCAAATTTATCAAAATTAAATCTTTACAAATATCAAAGTTAGAATTTTACAAACATGAAAATAATTGCTAATATGAATTACAATATGCTACGCAGTAAATATTAATGATTTAAGTCTTACTTAACCCCATGGGATGGGTACTAATATGTCCTCATTTTGAAGATCAGGAAACTGAGGCACAGACTTTTTAAGTAACTTGCCGAGGTCTAGGCTGAAGCCACAGAACAGCAATTAGAACCCAGTCTGACTTCAAAGATGAAATAATCTGAGCTCTTATACACAAATCTATGTAGCCTCAAAACAAAACAAAATCTGTTCTTAAAATCCAGAATATCAGAACACTGAGACACTCCTCAACTTTTCTTGAAGTGAATTCCACCAGAAAATAAACCAGTATGGAAGAAGTGACATAACCTGAAAACGTAAAGTGTTTTAAGAATGGTTTACGGTGGCAGAGGTGAGTGCAAGTTGGTCGGAGGAAGTTACTTTATTGTTTTTAGGAATACTGTGACTTGAAAAAAATCAAGTTGTCTTAATGCCTTATTTCTATAAAATGACATAGTCGTTGTGTAAGCATGTGGGTGTTGGGGGTGACGGGGATCTCCGGCGACAGGAGCTGTAGGAAAAGAGTAAAGCAGATATTGAAGTGTAACAATTCCTGCAGATATAATGCAGATGGGAGCAGATGAAAATGATATCCAGCACAGCCTGGAAAACCAGGTCCCGAAGGAAGGAAACAGCCTCAAAGGAAGTTAATGGAAGTGAGGAACTGCACAATCCACCTAGGAAAAGGATGGAAGAGTTGAGGCTATAAAACCGAGAGAGAAAATATTTCATTTGAAGTCTCGTTTTTCTTTGCTGATGGATGACGTTCATGGGAATTTGAGGAGCTCGGCTCTCCCAGGGCTGGATGAACAGAGGGTCCACAGTGGTGTATCAGGTGTCTACTGCTACCTAACAAACCACCCGCCACCTGGTGGCTGACGAGGACCACTTGCTTAGCGAATCTGAGTCCAGCTGTTCTCGGCCCACTCAGGATGGCTCGCGAGCACATGCAGTAAGTTGGTGGGTGGATCGGGTGGAGGCTGCGAGGGTGGAGAGGATTTCTCTCACACATCTCGTGGTTAGCTGAGTTTTAACTGGGGTGATGAGACCACTGAGTGACAGATCTCTCGCCCCCAGTGGGCTGGCCCAGGCTCGATCTTGGGACTACAGGGCAAGGGGTGAGGATGGGGGAACTGCAGGAGTCTTGAGCTCAAAAAGGGCACATCTCTTCTGCCACATTCTATCCAGCAAAGCACATCACTGGTCTAAGTGATGCTTTGACTTCTGTTACCTCAGGATAGAATGCACTTTCTTTTCCACTGCCTGCAGAATATTTACCCAAATTGTCAAGTTACAGATCACAAACACAATCTCAATAAATTGCAAAAAATGAAAATGGAAGACACGTTGGTAAATGTGCACAAACATTTGCTGTATTAAATACTAAGGATAATTAATAGAAAGTTTAAAGAGCAAAAGAATCCTCAATTCCCTTCATTGTGTGAAACAAAAAAATGAGTGACTTTACCCATTGGATAAGAAATGCAAATTAAAACTACACGGAGCTTCATTTCTCTGCTATCTGGCAAAATAACCCAAAGTTTGAGAACATGCTGGTGAGGAGGCTGTGGAAAAACACATTTTCATATACATGGAATTTATAGAGATAATCTGTCACTATCTAACAAAATTACATATACCTGTACCATTGACCCAGCAAAACCATCTCTAAGAATCTACCAGGAAGATACACATCTATAAGTATGAATGAGCTTGAATGCAAGGTCATACAATTTTGTAAATACAAAATATCAGAAGAAACCACAAGTCCCAGAAATAGATGCCTGCTTCAATAAATTATGACTTACCCCACAAGGGAGTATTAGGCCAACCTGAGAAGGAACAAGGAAGGTGTCTGTCGTCATATCTGTATGCAGACATGCAGTGGGGAAGACATGGGGAAACAGTGAGCACATAATTCTGCTGTGTTTTGTGTTAGAAAGGGGTGAAAGTAAGGTGGGGATACAGATGGAAGCTTTTCTATGAATTATGTAAATGTTTAGAATATAAATTAAAAGGGAAACAAAGCAAAATTAAACAAAGAAAGAATTGTAACAAACAACTGCATTTTCAGTAGCATTATTTCAAGTGACTTTTGAACAAAAAACTCTACTGGACAAAGGCCAACAAAAACATGAAAAGATGCTCAACATCACTAATCATTAGAGAAATGCAAATCAAAACCACAATGAGGTGTCACCTCACACCAGTCAGAATGGCCATCATCAAACAATCAAGAAGCAATAAATGCTGGAGAGGGTGTGGAGAAAAGGGAACCCTCCTGCACTGTTGGTGGGAATGTAAACTGATACAGCCACTGTGGAGAACAGTATGGATGTTCCTTAAAAAACTAAAAAGAGAACTACAATATGACACAGCAATGCCACTACTGGGCATATACCCTGCGAAAACCGTAATTCAAAAAGATACGTGTACCACAGTGTTCATTGCAGCTCTATTTACAATAGCCAGGACATGGAAGCAACTTAAATGTCCATTGACAGATGAATGCATAAAGAAGATGTGGCACGTATATACAATGGAATATTACTCAGCCATAAAAAGAACAAAACTGAGTTATTTGTAGTGAGGTGGATGGACCTAGAGTCTGTCATACAGAGTGAAGTAAATCAGGAAGAGAAAAACAAATACCGTATGCTAACACATGCATATGAAATCTAAAAAAGCGGTACTGATGAACCTAGGGGCGGGACAGGAATAAAGA
>NC_041232.1:85558211-85562022 GCF_002837175.3 Physeter macrocephalus | reverse complement strand
GAGCTGATTCACTTTGTTATACAGCAAAAACTAACACAACATTGTAAAGCATTTATACTCCAATAAAGATGTGAAAAAAAATAATAAAAAAATAAAAAAGAACTCTACTGCACAGTCTTATTGGAAAATATTTTTAAAATGAAACAACTGTCAAGCCATCTTAATCTTGACTCCATAACTCGATCATTAGTAGCAATGTTGGGATAATGAATTTTAAACTAACTTACACGTATTAAATAATAAAGCCAACATAGTAATGAATAATATATGTGCGCTAAAGGTATCTATGTCTCTATCTGTATATCTATCTATTTTTGTATCAACCTATCTGTCACTTCCCTGTACCTTCACATAGATTATACCTATGGGCACTGACACTCCAGTAACAGTGAGCATCTCTTGTAATCAGATTATGGTTACTAATAACAGTCTGTATTGAAAAAAATTGTTAACCCAAGGTCTAGGGTGGGGACTGTGGAAAATGAGCCTGGGCATCTTTTGTGCCAGAAAGCAAGGAAGTGCTCATGTACTAATGAGGGAGTTACAGAAAGATCTACGTTAAAGACCACTATATGGAAATAACTGATTCAGGCAAAGATTATAACTGGATGCTAACTCCACAGATTACCTATGATCCTGAATGTAAACCAGCTTTTAGATCTAATTTGCAGTGTACAGAAAATACAGGGACTAGAAAAATAAGTGAAAGAACATTTATAGAAAAATCCAGAACATGGAACATTCTGTAAGACTTACTTCTTCAAAAAAAACATTTTATGAAGGAAAATAAAGAGGGAGTTGAGAGAACCTGTCTAGATTAAAAGAGATGAAGAGACATATCTTATTGCATGTAACACAGAACATTGGTTGGAACACAATTCAATTTTTAAAAGGTCTTATAATACATCATTGGTTCATAAGAGAGAATTTGAACATAAACTATGTATTACACGATATTAGGCACTATTGTTAATTTATTAGGTATGAACAGTTCGTACATTGGAATATATCCTCATTTTTTTAGGGGATACATGCTAAAGTATTTCTTGATTAAGTCACAGGATGTCTATAAATTATTTAAAAATACAAATATATCGTTACAGAAAATGCAAAATATGAATTTGTGAATTGAGTTGGTGAGTATATATGTGTTTATCTTACTATTCTTTCAGTTTTTATGTTTTTAAAAATTATAGTAAGATGGGAATGGAGACGCAGACCTACTAGAGAATGGACTTGAGGATGTGGGGAGGGGGAAGGGTAAGCTGTGACAAAGTGAGAGAGTGGCATGGACATATATACACTACCAAACGTAAAATAGATAGCTAGTGGGAAGCAGCCGCATAGCACAGGGAGATCAGCTGGGTGCTCTGTGACCACCTAGAGGGGTGGGATGGGGAGGGTGGGAGGGAGGGAGACGCGGGAGGGAGGAGATATGGGAACATATGTATATGTATAACTGATTCACTTTGTTATAAAGCAGAAACTAACACACCACTGTAAAGCAATTATACTCCAATAAAGATGTTAAAAAAATTTTAGTATAAAAGTTGAAAAATGGAGTGCAACATAAAACTTTGTAAAGAGCAAACATTCTCATGGAAAATTAACAGTTACAAGGAAAATATAAATTCTAAAGTTAGCTCAGGAAAAGGGAGGAAGCATAACCAGGTACATAACTATGAAAAACCTTGACAAAATCTGGGAAGGAATGACCATCCACACTTGTTTGTTTCACCCCCAAAAGAGGAAAGTCCCATAAATTACATAAACTGTCAAAAAGCATCCCAGTGATGGGAATGTTTCCAATGTATTTTATAAAGATTTTATAATTTGATACCAACCTGTTAATTATAGCAAGAATAAGAAAAGGCAAAATAGGAACAAATTCTAAGAATATAAATATAGAAATCCTGAATGAAACACTAGCAAGTTAAACACACAAAGAATAGAGATAGAGTAAATACTATAAAATAGATACTATAATTGCTCACATTCCTATGGAAGCCACATCTGTCCCGGGCTCAGACATAATGTTATACTTGGGCTTTACCATGCACGAGATACTGAATCCATTTAAACAAGTTTCCTCGTTTGGAAAAGGAACATGAAAAACTGTATTTGACTCATATTACTCTTCAGAAATTACATGACATACGCCTAAAGCATTTAGCAGTTAGTCTGCCAGTGATAAACAAATATTGGCTACAATTATTATGCTGAAGGAGGAGAAACATAATTTCTTTGACAAACGTCCAAAAGATATTTATTAAAATGTAATAAATTTGCAAATTAAAATAAAAATCCTCTGTGTAACCTAAGACTAGAGAGATACTGGGAGAAGCATATCTGTTTCAAACAACAACAACAAAAATCATTGTACTCAATGTGCAATGTACTTGACTAAAAAGCCAAGCATTAGGAGAATGCCCAAGAAAACTAATAAGAGGATTTTTATTATTACTACTAGTTGATATTTTCTTGAAACTTCTATCTATTATAATAAGAAAAAAGCAGAGTACCCAGCAGAAAGGGGAAGAAAAGTGCCCTATTCTTTGATAATGATGTTCATCTAGAATATCCCAGAAAACCAAGTTCATCTCTTATGATTACACTAACTGTTTTTCTTTCTTTCTTTTTTTTTAAAACATCTTTATTGGAGTATAATTGCTTTACAATGGTGTCTTAGTTTCTGCTGTATAACAAAGTAATCAGCTATACATATACATATATCCCCATACCTCCTCCCTCTTGCGTCTCCCTCCCACCCTCCCTATCCCACCCTGCTAGGTGGTCAAAAAGCACTGAGCTGATCTCCCTGTGCTATGTGGCTGCTTCCCACTAGCCATCTATTTTATATTTGGTAGTATATATAAGTCCATGCAAGCTCTCTCACTTCGTCCCAGCTTACCCTTCTTCTCTCTCCATGTCCTCAACTCCACTCTCTACATCTGCATCTTTATTACTGTCCTGCCCCTAGGTTCTTCAGAACCTTTTTTTTTTAGATTCCATATATATGTGTTAGCATACGGTATTTGTTTTTCTCTTTCTGACTTACTTCACTCTGTATGACAGATTCTAGGTCCATCCACCTCACTACAAATAACTCAATTTTGTTTCTTTTTATGGCTGAGTAATATTCCATTGTATATATGTGCCACATCTTCTTTATCCATTCATCTGTAATAACTCAATTTCATTTCTTTTTATAGCTGAGTAATATTCCATTGTATATATGTGCCACATCGTCTTTATCCATTCATCTGTTGATGGGCACTTAGGTAGCTTCCATGTCCTGGCTATAGTAAATAGAGCTGCAGTGAACATTGTGGTACATGACTCTTTTTGAATTATGGCTTTCTCAGGGTATATGCCTAGTAGTGGGATTGCTGGGTCGTATGGTAGTTCTACTTTTAGTTTCTTAAGGAACCTCCATAATGTTCTCCATAGTGGCTGTATCAATTTACATTCCGACCAACAATGCAAGAGGGTTCCCTTTTCTCCACACACTCTCCAGCATTATTGTCTGTAGATTTTTTGATGATGGCCATTCTGACTCGTGTGAGATGATACCTCATTGTAGTTTTGATTTGCATTTCTCTAATGATTAGTGATGTTGAGCATCCTTTCATGTATTTGTTGGCAATCTGTATATCTTCTGTGGAGAAATATCTATTTAGGTCTTCTGCCCATTTGTGGATTGGGTTTTTGGGGGTTTTTTTGATTTTGAGCTGCATGAGCTGCTTGTATATTTTGGAGATTAATCCTTTGTCAGTTGCTTCATTTGCAAATATATTCTCCCATTCTGAGG
>NC_041232.1:85554099-85557695 GCF_002837175.3 Physeter macrocephalus | reverse complement strand
ATTTCATTCTTTTGCATGTAGCTGTCCAGTTTTCCCAGCACCACTTATTGAAGAGACTGTCTTTTCTCCATTGTATATTCTTGCCTCCCTTATCAAAAATAAGGTGACCATATGTGCGTGGGTTTATCTCTGGGCTTTCTATTCTGTTCCATTGATCTATATTTCTGTTTTTGTGCCAGTATCATACTGTCTTGATTACTGTAGCTTTGTAGTATAGTCTGAAGTCCAGGAGCCTGATTCCCCCAGCTCTATTTTTCTTTCTCAAGATTGCTTTGGCTATTTGGGGTCTTTTGTGTTTCCATACATATTGTGAAATTTTTTGTTCTAGTTCTGTGAAAAATGCCATTGGTAGTTTGATAGGGATTGCACTGAATCTTTAGATTGCTTTGGGTAGTATAGTCATTTTCACAATATTGATTATTCCAATCCAAGAACATGGTATATCTCTCCATCTGTTTTTATCATCTATAATTTCTCTCATCAGTGTCTTATAGTTTTCTGTCTACAGGTCTTTTGTCTCCATGGGTAAGTTTATTCCTAGGTATTTTATTCTTTTTGTTGTAATGGTAAATGGGAGTGTTTCCTTAATTTCTCTTTCAGCTTTTTCATCATTAGTGTATAGGATGCAAGAGATTTCCGTGCATTAATTTTGTATCCTGCTACTTTACCAAAGATTAGCTCTAGTAGTTTTCTGGTGGCATGTTTAGGATTCTCTCTGTATAGTATCATGTCATCTGAAAACAGTGACAGCTTTACTTCTTCTTTTCCAATTTGATTCCTTTTATTTCTTTTTCTTCTCTGATTACTGTGACAAAAACTTCCAAAACTATGTTGAATAATAGTGGTGAGAGTGGACGACCTTGTATTGTTCCTAATCTTAGAGGAAATGGTTTCAGTTTGTCACCATTGAGAATGATGTTGGTTGTGGGTTTGTCATATATGGCCTTTATTATGTTGACGTAAGTTCCCTCTATGTCTACTTTCTGGAGGGTTTTTATCATAAATGGGTGTTGAATTTTGTTGAAAGCTTTTTCTGCATCTATTGAGATGATCATGTGGTTTTTTCTCCTTCAATTTGTTAATATGATTTATCACATTAATTGATTTGCGTATATTGAAGGGTCCTTGCATTCCTGGGATAAACCCCACTTGATCATGGTGTATGATCCTTTTGATGTGCTGTTTCATTCTATTTGCTAATATTTTGTTGAGGATTTTTGGACCTATGTTCATCAGTGATATTGGCCTGTAGTTTTTTTCTTTGTGACATCTTTGTCTGGTTTTGGTATCAGGGTGATGGTGGCCTCATAGAATGAGTTTGGGAGTGTTCCTCCCTCTGCTATATTTTGGAAGAGTTTGAGAAGGATAGGTGTTAGTTCTTCTCTAACTGTTTGATAGAATTCACCTGTGAAGCTATCTAGTCCTGGGCTTTTGCTTTTTTAAAATCAATTTCAGTGCTTGTGATTGGTCTGTTTACATTTTTTTATTTCTTCCTGGTCCAGTCTTGGAAGGTTGTGCTTTTCTAAGAATTTGTCCATTTCTTCCAGGTTGTCCATTTTATTGGCATATAGTTGCTTGTCGTAATCTCTCCTCATTTGTATTTCTGCAGTGTCAGTTGTTACTTCTCCTTTTTCATTTCTAATTCTATTTATTTGCGTCTTCTCCCTTTTTTTCTTGATGAGTCTGGCTAATGGTTTATCAATTTTTTAAAATCTTCTCAAAGAACCAGGTTTTAGTTTTATTGATCTTTGCTATTGTTTCTTTCATTTCTTTTTCATTTATTTTTGTTCTGATCTTTATGATGTTTCCTTCTAACTTTGGGGGGTTTTTTGTTCTTCTTTCTCTAATTGCTTTAGGTGTAAGGTTAGGTTGTTTGAGATTCTTTTTGTTTCTTGAGGTAGGATTATATTGCTATGAACTTCCCTCTTAGAACTGCCTTTGCTGCATCCCATAGGTTTTGGGTCATTGTGTTTTCATTGTCATTTTTTTCCGGGTAATTTTTGATTTCCTCTTTGATTTCTTCAGTGATCTCTTGGTTATTTAGTAGCGTATTTTTTAGCTTCCATGTGTTTGTATTTTTTACAGTTTTCTTTCTGTAACATATTTAGCCTCATAGTGTTGTGTTCAGAAAAGATACTTGATATGATTTCAATTTTCTTAAATTTACCAAGGCTTGATTTGTGACCCAAGATATGGTCTGTCCTGGAGAATGTTCCATGAGCACTTGACAAGAAAGTGTATTCTGTTGTTTTTGGATGGAATGTCCTATAAATATCAATTAAGTCCATCTTATTTAATGTGTCCTTTAAAGCTTGTGTTTCCTTATTTATTTTCACTTTGAATGATCTGTCCATTGGTAAAAGTGGGGTGTTTACGTCCCCTGGATTTGTTTATAGGTATTTTTTGATTTCCTCTTTGATTTCTTCAGTGATGTCTTGGTTATTAAGTCGTGTATTGTTTAGTCTCCATGTGTTTGTATTATTTACAGTTTTTTTTTGTTATTGATATCTACTCTTAGAGCATTGTGGTCGGAAAAGATACTCGGTACGATTTCAATTTTCTTAAATTTACCAAGGCTTCATTTGTGACCCAAGATATGAACTATCCTGGAGAATGTTCCATGAGCACTTGAGAAGAAAGTGTATTCTGTTGTTTTTGGATGGAATGTCCTATAAATATCAATTAAGTCCACTTTGTTTAATATAGCATTTAAAGGCTGTGTTTCCTTATTTATTTTCATTTTGGATGATCTGTCCTTTGGTGGAAGTGGGGTGTTAAAGTCCCCTACTATGATTCTGTTACTGTCAATTTCCCCTTTTATGACTGTTAACATTTGCCTTATGAACTGAGGTGCTCCTATGTTGGGTGCATAAATATTTACAATTGTTATATCTTCTTCTTGGATTGATCCCTTGATCATTATGTAGTGTCTGTCCTTTGTCTCTTGTGATAGTCTTTATTTTAAAGTCTATTTTGTCTGATAAGAGAATAGCTACTCCAGCTTTCTTTTGATCTACATTTGCATGGAGCACCTTTTTCCATCCCCTCATTTTCAGTCTGTATGTGTCCTTAGGTCTGAAGTGGCTCTCTTGTAGACAGCATATATATGGGTCTTGTTTTTGTATCCATTCAGGCAGTCTATGTCTTTTGGTGGGAGCATTTAATCCATTTACATTTAAGGTAATTATCGATTTGTATGTTCCTATTACCATTTTCTTAGCTGTTTTGGGTTTGTTATTGTAGGTCTTTTCCTTCTCTTGTGTTTCCTGCCTAGAGAAGTTCCTTTAGCATTTGCTGTAAAGCTGTTTTTGGTGGTGCTGAATTCTCTTAGCTTTTGCTTGTCTGTAAAGGTTTTAATTTCTCCGTGGAATCTGAATGAGATCCTTGCTGGGGGGAGTAATCTTGGTTGTAGGTCTTTCTCTTTCATCACTTTAAATATGTCCTGCCCCTCCCTTCTGGCTTGCAAAGTTTCTGCTGAAAGATCAGCTGTTAACCTTATGGGGATTCCCTTGTATGTTATTTATTGCTTTGCCCTTGCTGCTCTTAATATTTTTTCTTTGTATTTAATTTTTGATAGTTTGATTAATATGTGTCTT
>NC_041232.1:85428727-85553956 GCF_002837175.3 Physeter macrocephalus | reverse complement strand
AGGGACGTTTTCAACTATAATCTCTTTAAATATTTTCTCAGTCCCTTTCTTTTTCTCATCTTCTTCTGGGACCCCTATAATTCGAATGTTGGTGCCTTTAATGTTGTCCCAGAGGTCTCTGAGACTGTCTTCAATTCTCTTCATTCTTTTTTCTTTATTCAGCTCTGTGGTGGTTATTTCCACTACTTTATCTTCCAGGTCACTTATCCGTTCCTCTGCCTCAGTTATTCTGCTATTGATTCCGTCTAGAGAATTTTTAATTTCATTTATTGTGTTGTTTATCATTGTTTGTTTGCTCTTTAGTTCTTTTAGGTCCTTGTTAAAGTTTTTTTGTATTTTCTGCATTCTCTTTCCAAGAGTTTGGATCATCCTTACTATCATTACTCTGAATTCTTTTTCAGGTAGACAGCCTATTTCCTTGTCATTTGTTTGGTCTGGTGGGTTTTTACCTTGCTCCTTCATCTGCTGTGTGTTTTTCTGTCTTCTCCTTTTGCTTAACTTCCTGTGTTTGAGGTCTTCTTTTCACAGGCTGCAGGTTCGGAGTTCCTGTTGTTTTTGGTGCCTGCCCTCAGTTGGTAAGGTTGGTTCAGTGAGTTGTGTAGGCTTCCTCATGGAGGGGACTAGTGTTCTGGTGGAGGAGGCTGGATCTTGTCTTTCTGGTGGGCAGGTCCACGTCTGGTGGTGTGTTTTGGGGTGTCTGTGACCTTATTATGATTTTAGGCAGCCTCTCTGGTAATGGGTGGGATTGTGTTCCTGTCTTGCTAGTTGTTTGGCATAGGGTGTCCAGCACTGGAACTTGCTGGTCGTTGAGTGGAGCTGGGTCTTAGCATTGAGATGGAGATCTCTGGGAGAGGTTTTGCCATTTGATATTATGTGGAGCTGGGAGGTCTCTGGCGGACCAATGTCCTGAACTCGGCTCTCCCACCTCAGAGGCACAGTGACAGCCACACAGCTCAGAAGCACCAAGACCCTGTCAGCCACATGGCCAGGTACATGGGGAGTTTCTTGCCTTTTCGGAAGTCTGAGGTCTTCTGCCAGCATTCAGTAGGTGTTCTGTAAGGAGTTGTTCCACATTTGGTGTATTTCTGATGTATTTCTGGGGAGGAAGGTGATCTCCATATCTTCCTCCTCCGCTATCTTGAACGTCTCCCCCCATTTTTCTAAATCTATTCTTCCATAAAGTAGAAAGTTACATTTTCCAATATATTTTCCTTCAGCTATTATTTCTCTGCAATAATTTACACATAAAATAAATGACTCAATGGTCAAATTTATGTGAGACTCTTTATATTCTATGGCCTCTTCTTAGAGTTTCTCAATGTCCATTACTTTATCAAAGGTTCTTTGAAGTTCTATATATCAGGATAATTAGAAAGCTCTCAGAAATGTGTTTCTGATTATTTACTTTTTCAAAAAATTGTTTATTTAGTGTTTACAGTGTGCTATTTGCTCCAGTCACTGCCCTTGTGAAGTTTATGGTGTAGCTAGAGAGACAGAAATAATCCAATAATGACATAAACAAAGGTGACATAGCAACAGTGATGAGGTCAAGAGGAAGCAGAGTGGGGGGCTCTGGGAGCTTCTTCAGGGTGTCTGAACTGGTGAGGAGAAAGGAGGGAGCACTTCACCTGGGAAGAACAGGATGTGCAAAGACTCTTTGGGAGACAGAAGCATGGAGACCAGGAAAGCTAAAAGAAGGCCACTCTGGGTGGGAAGCTGAAAGCATGAAAACTTACTCTGAGATGGAGGTGGAGAGGGTCTTCAGGCAATTTTAAGGAGCTCACACTGAATTCTAGGAGCAATGGGAAACCATTGGGAGAATTTAAATCTGAGGCTGCTGTAATAACATCTGCATTTTTACAGGATTACTTTTTTCAATTTTCAATGGAAAATGAATTGATAATAGAACAAAGGAGAGACAGAAAAAGGGAAGTTAATGGACAGTTGGACAAAAGAAAATTAGATAAGATTGATATGGAGCTATACGAATAATGCCAGGAACTTTCAATATGTTCAGGGAAAAGAGATTCACTTACAAGTAGGTCTGTAGCTTGAAGCCAGTGACACAGAGAAAGCAGAACGTCTCTGTATCTATTTTGCCCCTGTCTTCTCTGTCAAGGAGAATAATTCTCAAACTGAAAAGGGTAAAAATAAATGTTGCTTCAAGGTAGCAGGAACCAAGCCTGGTAAAAGGATTGATACAGAGCACCTGGCAACTCTGAAGAGTTTTGACTTCTGGTTTGTATATCACTGGTTGTCAGGAGGGCTTAATGGGAAGAGACGCACGGTGTCTGGTCCTGCCCTTGAGGAGACCCGGAAAGTGAAGGGGGCTGGAAACCAGAGGATGGGCAAATATTCTAGTTTTCAAAGACAGTAAGGATGTAGGCAGAATGTATTAAACAAAGGTTGGTAAACTTGATTTCAATCCCGAGCAAATTCTATGATGCATTTTTGAAGTGTCTGTAAATGCACAGAAGATTTCATTGTGAGGAGCCATAGGAAGTTCACGAAGAACAAATGATGTCAGGTTAAGTTCAGTTCTTTGTTAAGGGGATTATTAAACTGAAAGATCAAGGGGATTCAGGAGCGCATATGGAATCCATGTCAGGAAACCATTTACGAGGACTTTGTGACGTCTGGGAGTCAAAGGGAGAGAGCGATCGCAACGTCTCCCGGGGAAGGTCACTCCATCAGGGGCTTGTTGAACAACAGAATCTGTGACAGTGACGAGTGAGTGTCTGCAGTTCCTGGTTTCCTCCTCTTCCTTGAACTGCTCACCCTCTAATTGTCTCACACACCTGGAGAAGGTGTGGCTCAGCCTTGTCCAGTGGGGAGGCCGTGTGACAAAGTTATGGTTAACGGGATGCAAATGGAGATCATGTGACACCCTTGGAAAGCAGAGTGTTTGCGTGAACCTCCTGGGTCCCTCTTCCCGCTGCTGGACCACGTTCACAGGCGAACAACCAGAAGGAGTTGGCTGCTCTCTGGATGCTCTCACAGAGCAGAGCTGCCCCTGCCCCTGGGATTACCTGCTTCATCTCTGAGCTCTCCCTCTAAAAAGAGAAAAGCCACATTGTTAAAACAGCTTAGCTTATACCCTTTCTAAATCATGCGCCTTAGAAACTGTCAGAAATCAGGCTTACTATAAATAAGCAAAGCAATACCAATGTATTAAATGAATATATATGCAAAATATATTGATATTTACCCTTGGAGAGCTATCTGGTACCGATATAAGACCAAAAGGCCTTGCCTTGTTCATACCTTTTTTAATGAGTTGACGTAGAAGTTGCATCACTAAAGCAATGCACAATGGATCACAGAATTAGAATACAAAAACAGTTTAACAATTTGGGGCAGTAAGTGTAATTAGATTTATCCACTTTAACAGTAACATAGAGTCCTGCTTGTTGATGCTAATAAGGTACCTCAGAAGCAAAGAAGGAAGAAATGCTTTTTGACAGCAGACGTTTCAACAGCAGCAACACAAATCCTCGGTACCAATCACAAGTTAAATGTGGCTATCGGGAAAAAATGGTATTTAGTCTTCATTAATAGAAGAATCCCACCTAGAACAATCGATGAGATGTTTTTCAATTTGCACTGGGCTTTACATTGCAGGAAAGGTGAGAATACGGAATACCCCACACAAACAAAAGGCCCTGGGTGTATTTTTGTTCTAGGAGCGTGGGCTGCAAGGCCTCACAGGTGGGCATCTGCCGTTCTTCAGCTGAGGACCCAGCAGGAGCCTCCCTTGGTGCTGAGGTTTGGGGGTGATGATTCCATCAGAGACTGGGATGGGCAAGTTCGAATTTACATCTAATCACCAAGGACAGAGCAGGAAGGAGCAAGTAACACTTGAAGTCATTACCCCAATCAGGCAGATGTCAAGGAAAAGCTTAAACCAGTCTTGGCCCAATAGGAGAATAAGCGGCACAGAAGTATTCTTTTGCTGCCCAAGGAACGACTCCAAACTTAGTGGTTTAAAACAACCACCATTTTATTACATCTCATGGCTGAGAGCATCGTGGCATTTAGCTGGTGGCGGGGGTAGTCCAGAGGGTCCAAGACAGCTGTGCTCCGGGGCAGGCAGCTTGGTGAAGTTGGCCGGGAGGCTGGGCTCTGGGTCCCTCGTCATGCCCTCCCGGGGCCTCGCCACCTGGTCTCTCCCACAGGGTGGTCGGATTCCTCCCAATGTTGCTTAGGACCCCAGGCTCCCAAGGCTGGAGCTGCCATTCTTTTCAGGGCAGGTCCAGAACGGGCATCGCTTCCGACTCCCCTGTCAAAGCATAAACAAGGGAGCCCGGATTCAGGGGAAAGAAATCGACCCAACTTCCGAATGAGAGGAGAGCATCTTGAATTCACCAAAGAGGTCAAGGAGAATGAACTCCAGGAAAAAGATATTAGATTTGAGAGGTTAAAGAATCTAGGGACTATGGAGAGACTAGTTTCAGGAGAGGGTGAATTAAAAGTCAGATTTCAAGGCATTCTTACAGAAGCAGAGCTAGTGAAAATAGACTCCTCCTTTGGGGAGAAAAATTATGCCAAATTTTGTGTTCTTCGGGAATTGTTAGAAATCGGGGAGGTAAACATTTGTTCCCCTAGGAGGGGGGCTTTGGATTAAAATATTCTTATATTGAAGCCACCAAGTTAAGTTCTTGTTTGTACAGTTTTAAGAGTGCAAGATATACAGGCAAACCTCAGAGATATTTCGGGTTCAGTTCCAGACCCCCAAAATACAGTGAATATTGCCATAAAGTGAGTCATACAAATTTTTTACTTTCCCAGTGTATATAAATGTTTATACTATACTGTAGTCTCTCAAGTGTGCAATAGCATTATGTCTGAAAAAACAAAGTACATACCTTAATTAAAAAGTACTTTACTGCTAAAAAATGCTGACCGTCATCTGAGCCTTCAGCAAGTTGTAATCTTTTTGCAATAGTGATATCAAAGGTCACTAATCACAGATCACTGTAACACACATAATAATAAAGAAAAAGTTTGATATACTGGAAGAATTAGCAAAATGTGACACAGAGACAGGAAGTGAGTAAATGTTGGAAAAACGACATCAGTAGACTTGCTCGATGCAGGGTTGCCATAAACCTTCAACTTGTGAAAAATGCAGTGTCTTCAAAGTGCAATAAAGCAGAGCACTATAAAAACGAGGTCTCCCAGTATTGCCAGAGACCAAAGCTTAGCACAGAATTGTTGGCAGAGAGATTACCATATAACCCTTGCTCTGATTCAGAAAATAAATGATTAAATTATGGTTTTAATTTTTTATGTAAATTTGAAACACATGTATCAAAACATAGTAACGTAATACAGAAAGCAATTAGTTTGGTCCTTTACATTTTAGTAAAACACAATGACTTATCCACATAGCTTAGATAGAACTGCTCAGATTACAGATGGAAAAAATATTGCTTATCTATGATTTCAGGTGGAAATATGTTATTTAACCGTCAGGCTTTTGAGGTATAATAATCTTATTTGTTTAACTACAATCTTAAAGAATGCTTTCTCTCTGCAGAAGCCTGTTAGAGACATTCTCTCTCTCTAATGTTGATTATTTCTGTACATACACTTGTATTCAATAAATAGAGACTTTATTTTAAAGGCAACAAATATTTCAAGTTACTGAGCCTTTGTCTTGAACATTTAGAAGCATTTAGAGGTAGGAAACCTCCGAATATAGCCAAGGGGATCGTGATGGTTGACCAGTGAGTCGATTTAGTCTTTCCCTGAAAGAAAGTTGATGTGCAACAGAGAAATTTCTTGTAGCTGGACAAAATATGATTTGCACAAAGTTTTGTACGGCATTTCTTCTTTTATGGAATCACTGATAAATCTGGCAGCTCTCCAAAGCAGTTGAAAGTAAGTCTCATAGAACATTGACTTTCTCCATTATTTTAAAAATTCAGCCAAAGTAGATTTTGTTGATTATTGGTGGTAATGGAGAAGCTACTAAGGTTGCCATGATGTAGCTGTTGCTGTTCCCATTGTACAGATGGACAAAGACTCAGCTGAAGATACATTTGCCCAAAGTCTGTTATTTCAGAAGTGCCAGAGTTGGCATTTGAATCTAATGTGTTTGACATGTTAATCTAAAGTCTTCCCTTTAGTCGGGGGTATCTTTTGGGGAGGAGGACTTGAGTTTCATTGCTATAGATTTTTTCCACACTGTGTGATAATTGCTCGCCTTCAGTGATGGCCTTGCTTTCTCTCAGATATCCAGGCACAAAGGGTGTAAAGGAAGAGTGCCACATTGGTTACGTTCATATTGTCCAACCTTGAGAAACCCAAACCAATGAGAATTAGTGACGCAAAGAGAAATTGAATCTTTGTTGCTCTCTGAATCCTAAAAACGGGAACTCAGTAATATAAAAGTTGAAAAGTCCTTTTCTGTCTGTTTTAAAACTGCTTTCTGTTTATGTGAGTTGTCATATGTAACATGTTTCCTTGGTTGCAGTATCAGTTATACTATGGAAATGCAGTTTTGACCTCAGCTGAGACGGTCGAAGGTAGATGTCTAGGGTAAGAGGAGGAGCCGGGGCTCACAGAGGAGAAGGGAATCTGTCCATGGCATTCCTGTGTTGTAAGATGAACTCAGTGGATGGTTCTGATTTCATGGTTGGTTTATAAGTAGTCCTGGGAGTAATGTCATATACTAAGTAGTCAGTAAACATTTGTTGAATTGACCTGTATGGAAAATATTACTAATCAACGTAACTTGGGTGGTCTCATTGGCTACTGCTCAATTCATTCTATATCATAGACAGTGACCACAGAAAATTCTTGCCTTGTTACTAATTGCTTACAGTAGCCACACCATTTGATTTTGAAATAATAGCTACTAACATCTGTGAAATATTTTAATCACAGGAAGTGCTTGTATGTATATTATATCATTTAAAATAAATGGACTCCATTGAAGAGCACATTATTTAATAAGGTAGAACCTTGAAGTAGCACTTTTGAACCAACACACACACACAGGCACGCACACACACACAGGCACGCACACACACACACACACACACACACAATTGTACCTCTCCTTTGAGCTCTATAGCTCAAAGTAACTTGTGGCAGACTATCCCACTGAAAATAACTGGAAACTCCAGAAAAAAAATTCAAATGAAACAAAACATGAAGAACATCTGTTTGTAGTCATTGGAGGGCTCCAGGGCTCTTAGAAATGGTGGGACCAGACCCTGAACAGAGGGGAAAGACATCGCGTGAATTTTACTTTCTACGTGCCGCCTCCCCCCCTCCCCTGGATCTGCCCAGCCATGGTGCTAAGGAAGATTCTGGGGTGCCAAAATGAGAATGCTAACAGGCACAAAAGCCAGTGGAGTTTTAAGAAACTTGGAGGACATTGGCCTATCAGTTCTTGAGAGCTAAAATCCCAAAGAGAAGAATTAAGTGACTGTGTTTGTAGAAAGCCCTAGGGAATCTACCAAAACACTAATAAAAGTAATGAGTTTAGCAAGGTTGCGAAATAAAAAGGCCAATATAGAGCAATCAATTGCATTTCTATAAATCATCAAAGACCATTGGATATTAAACTAAAAACTAAATCATTTAGAAATAAGCAAAAGACCTGAAGAGAGTTTTCAAGGAATGGGATGTACAGATTCAAATAAGCACATGCAAAGATGTTCTATGTCTTTAGCCAGCAGGGAAACACAGGTTAAAACCACAGTTCATACAGGTATCAAAACATACCTACCAAAATGGCTAATATAAAAGATAATGATAACACCAACAAGGGATGGTTGAAGATGCAGAAAACCAGAATCGCTTATAAATTGCCGGTGGGAACGTTAAATGGTACAGCCATTCTCGAATATAATTTGGCAGTCTCTTATACAACTGACCATGCAACCAGCATATGATCCAGCTGTTGTACTCTTTAGCGTTTCTCCCACAAAAGTGCAAGCTTATGTTCGCATAAGGAAGGTTCCTAGTAGCTTTATCTGTACTATAGCCCCAGACTGGAAGCAGCTCTGGCATTCTTCAACAGGCGAGTGATTAAACAAACCATTTACATCAATACCATGGGATTCTGCTCTCAATGAGAGGGACCAGCTGTTAACAGGCAGAGACTTGGATGAATCTCCAGAGTGAAAAAGAAGTCAACCCTGAAGGTTAGATACTGTGTAATTCTATTTACATAACATTTTTGTTACAACAAAGTTTTAGAAGTGGAGGACAAGTTGCCAAGATTTAGGGATAGGAAGTTGAGGGTGGGAAGAAGTTAGCTGGACGTGGTTATGCATGGGCAAGAAGAGGATGTTGGATGTTCAGTATCTTGACCGGGATGGCAGGTAGATGAAATACACAACTGCATACGCACGCACAAGTGGGCACAAGTAAAACTGGGAAATTTGAAAAAGATCAGTGGATTATCAGGGTCAGTATCCTGGTTATGATATTATGCTATGGTTTTGCAAAATGTTATCACCGGGAGAAAATGGACAAAGTATACAAAGGATCTCTTTGTACTACTTCTTAAAATTGCAAGTGAATCCACAATTATCTGAAAAAACTGTCAATTAAAAAAGGATTAACCAAGATAAACAAAGGTATAATAGAAACAGAAAAGATGTTTGTCGTATAGAAATCACAATGCGTGTCTCAAATAACAAGTTGGCAGCATTAAGACATCAAAATAGTGAAGTAATAAAAGTATGAAAACACTGAAAAATGGGATAAAAAGATGGGGATAATATGTCATGATATGATGTGTGTGTGACATAATATAAAAGAGAGCATAGAAGTGATAATCAAAACCATAAGGAAAAAGAAACCTTTCCTATTAAAAAAGTAGACCTCCAATAAAAATTGAGAGAACTTACTGTTTTCAGTGGGAAGCTGATAAAATGATAGCCACAGATAGATATAACCTTTCTGGGATTTTTAATCTTCATAGTAAAATATCACGTAAGGGTCTGGAGAGAAAAAGCCAATTTTTCTATGAATAATAAACAACAGTCTTCTGTTTTGCAAGAAAAATATCAACAACAGAAACACAAGAAACAGTAGAGCAACTTCTACAAAGGGATGAAAAAAATTGGAGAAAATTCTATAATTTTATATTTAGCCAAGTGGTGTTACTATATGAATTATTCAATGAAGCATTTCAGAAAAATTGCAATAGCTAAAAATATAAAAACCCTTTGGAGAGGACTTTGAGCACTAATACAAATTAAAAATTTTTAAATTTCAAAATAATTAAATATGGTTAATATCGATTATATTTGCCACTCTTTTATTGAAATTTATTACCTATATTGTTTTTTAAAAAAGGAAAGAGGTAAGATTTAGAAACCAGCTAAAATTAACAAAGGAGGAGGGGAAAAAGTAAAAGTGCCTAACTCATTTTACTAAAATGGATACAAATATTGTTTTATTATGGCATGTTTGCCTTTTATTGACTCCTGTAATTAGCCAAATATTGGTTTAGTGTATAAGTGAGATTATGCAGTATTTGTCTTTCTCTGTCTGACTTATTTCACTTAGCATAATGTCCTCAAGTTCCATCCATTTGTTGCAAATGGCAGGATTTCCTTCTTTCTCAGTGCTGAATAATATTCCATTACATATATATGAAAACACATGTTTATCCATTCACCCCTTGATGGGCATTTTGATTGTTTCCATATCTTGGCTATCATTAGTAATGCTGCAATAAACCTAAGGATGAAGATATGTCTTTGTGACAGTGATTTTATTTTCTTTCGGTATACATCCACAAGTGAAATTGTTGGATCATATGGTAGTTCTATTTTTAATTTTTTGAGGAAACTCCATACTGTTTTCCATAGTGGCTGCACCAATTTACATTCCCATCAACAGTGCACAAGGGTTCCCTTTTCTTCACATCCTCGCCAACACTTGGTATGGCTTATCTTTTTGATAATAGCCGTTCTAACTTATGTGAGATGATATCTCATTGTGATTTTCATTTGCATTTCCTTGATGATTAGTGGTATGGAACATCTTTTCATGTATCTGTTGACTATCTGTTATGACTTTGAAAAGATATGTATATTCAGTTCTTCTGTTTATTTTTTAATCAGGTAGTTTGTTTTTATTGAGTTGTATTTATTTCTTATATAGTTTGGGTATTAACCCCTCATCAGATATTTTCTCTCATTGTATAGGTTGCCTTTTCATTTTGTTGATTGTTTCTTTTGCCATGCAGAAGCTTTTTAGTTTGAAGTAGTCCCATTATTTATTTTTGCTTTTGTTACTTGTGATTTTAGTGTCAGATTCAAAAAATAATTGCCAGGACCAATATCAAGGAGCTTTATCCCTTTTTTTTTTTTTTTTGGAGTTTCATTGTTTCAGGTCTTATATTTAAATCTTCATTCTGAGTTAATTTTTGTGAGTGACGTAAGATAAGCATCCAACTTCATTCTTCTGCATGTGAGTATCCAGTTTTCCCGACACCATTTATTAAGGAGAATATCCTTTCCCCATTGTGTATTCTTGACTCCCTTGTCAAGTATTTGTTGACTCTACACGCAAGGGTTCATTTCTGGGCTCTCAATACTGTTCCATTGGTCTATGTGTCTATTTTTGTATTTCTGTAAATATATGTTTTTTCTATTTCTGTAAAAAAATACTATTGGAATTTTGATAGGGATAACAGAAATATAGGTGGCTTTGAAAAGGACTGGTATGAAATCTTTTAAAATATGTAGCAGAATTCACCAGTGAAACCGTCTTGTCCTGGGCTTTTTGTTTGTCGAGAGATTTCTGATTACAGATTCAGTGTCCCTAATTATCACTGGTTTGTTCTGTTTACTATTTCTTCACGATTTAGTCTTGGTATATTGTTTATTCCTAGGAATTTATCTTTTTCTTCTTGGTTGCCCAATTTGTTGGTGTATAATTGCTCATAGTAGTCTCATACGATCTTTTGTATTTCTGCGGTATCAGTTGTAATGTCTCCTTTTAAATTTCTGATTTTGAGCCTTCTCTATTTTTTTCCTTCGTCTAACTAAGGAAACTAAGGTTTGTCAATTTTGTTTATCTTTTCAAAAAACTAGCTCTTAGTTACATTAACCTTTCCTATTGCTTTTATGGTCTCTATTTCATTTACTTCTGCTCTGATATTTATTTCCTGCCTTCTGCCAGTTTTGAGCTGACTCTATTCTTTTTCTAGTTCCTTGAGGTATAAAGTTAGGTTGTTTGAGATCTTTCTCTTTTCTTAATGGGAGTGTTATTCACTGTAAAATTCCCTCTTACAACTGCTTTTGCTGTACCCTATAAGTTTTGGTATGTTGGTTTTCCATTTCCATTTGTTTCAAAATATTTTTGGACTTCTTTTCGGTTTTTCTGTCAACCATTGGTTGTTCAGGGGTGTGTTGTATAATTTAATATGTATACGATTTCTTGCAAAAGTTTTCTAAGCCTAAAGCAATAGAATTAACAGGAAAACTTACAGATTTGACTAGATAAAGATGTAGAAAACATATGTCTGTACTTAAAAATCTAACATTGAATGAAACAACTCAGAATATTTAAGAACAGTGAAGGAGAAATATTTATGCTATGTAAAAAAATCATGTAATCAATTAGAAAAACCATTAAAAGCCTAGTAGATAAGTGGATAAAAGACACAAACAAATATATGCCACAAACTTCAAACAAACATATGGAAAAAGTTCAATTACAGTACTAATCTAACATAAAATTTGGTAAATACTTCCAAAAATAATAACACAATGCTGGTGATTATCTCATAAACCATTGCCAAACATTTCTGAGCAGACAAAAAGATGTTTTGGTTCTGGTTGATGTAGATCGATATGACTTTGACTGAATATTTTTACTTTGGAAATAAATCCTAAGTCAGTCACCCCAAAATATAGAAAAAGTGTTATGTAGAATGCTCATAATAACAAAAACATTGAAAACTATTTAAGTGGCTAAAAGTATTGCAGAATAGGAAACCAGCCACGGCAAAGGATGGAATATTATGCTGTCACTACTCATGCTACTTATGAGGCATCTTAAATAAAATGATAACATTCCTGTAACCCAAAGTCTAAATGTTGTGTAGGCGGATGATGGGTGCTCTTCCCTTTCTTTTTCTCCTCGTCTGTTTTTCCTTATTTTCTACAATAATCACATGTGAATTCTAGAACAAGAAGAACATGGTTAAATTTTAGGTAAAAGCAAGAGAATGCCCTGCATGGGTGTGTGTGTGTGTGTGTGTGTGTGTGCGCGGGCGTGCGTGTGTGTGTGTGTGTGTGTGTGTGTGTTGGTGGGTGTTCTTGAGGTCAGGCAGGTCTAGAGGTGGGAGACGTGTGCCTGCTATAAGGGCTTGTGTGCACCCCCACTTTCAGGGGTCCAGCCAGTGTATGTGCTATAACCAGTGTTGGAGAATGCCCTGCATGGGTGTGTGTGTGTGTGTGTGTGCGCGCGCGGGCGTGCGTGTGTGTGTGTGTGTGTGTGTTGGCGGGTGTTCTTGAGGTCAGGCAGGTCTAGAGGTGGGAGACGTGTGCCTGCTATAAGGGCTTGTGTGCACCCCCACTTTCAGGGGTCCAGCCAGTGTATGTGCTATAACCAGTGTTGATGATTGGTGAGTTTCTTGGAACTAAATGCTTGGGATTATTTCATCAAATTACAGCCATCAAGGCATCGTTTGAGACCTGCACTAAAAATAGCACACTGGGTCCCTGCTCATCCACACGGGCGCTTTGGGGTTTTCTGTCGTGTGTGTAGCCGTGTGGGATGCCCGTGTCTGCCTGCGGAGGCCGATATGGAAGCCATTCTTTCTAATAAACCTTTGATCTGTTGAATGGTGACTACAAAGCCCAGAGCCAAGGTAGCGGCGCAGGGAGAGTTTCACAACATGTGAGCAAGAAAGGATGGGTCCCAGGGGCTGCCTTGCTGAGCCTGTCACAGCTAATTGGGCCTGTTAGGGTCAGCAATTAGCTTTGAGCTATTCAGAACTTCTGACAGGGCCACCTTTATCTGTAAACCAGCTCTCAATCGAACAATAGCGTCTCAGCCCATCAGGAGACACTCAGAGCAACACAAAGCCGGACGGGCGTCTCTGGGTAGACAGAGCTTTCCTTGGCTGTGGAATTATTATATCATTCCCTGCGGTCCAATCCAGGGATTGCCGGGGCTACCTGAGGATAATGTGAGGCAATTCCTTAATGCGAGAAGCATCATTTTCTTTAGTCTCAATTTTTAATTTGTTTGTAAACTAAAAATTCCATATTGGGGCAATCCAAGGGTTACATTTCCTTTTTCAGCGGTGAAAAAATATATAAAGTATTTTGCTTAAAAGATGATCTACTGGTGTTTTAAAGGTTAAGAAGCGTGACATTTGAAAAATGAAACTGTAGAAAACTCATCTCTGAGCAGTCTAAAATGTTTACTCCTGCTTTTGGTAGTTAAGAAGGGAACTTAGGCATCTTTGCCTTATACCCTAAGCCCTTTTTAGTTCCTGTCGCTTGCACTTACTGCCTGAGAAAAAAAAAACCATTGCTGTCCTTTACAAAGTAACCTTTTTATTCCCATAAAGAAACAGCCCATCTACAGTGTTACCTTCTCATACTCCAAGGTCCAGGGATGGGTTTATTTTTTATTTTTTGGCTGGGGTGGGAAAGGAGGCTTGCTCTCCCCAAGGAGGCTGGTTTCCTAGAGCATAGGGTGCATGCGGAGGAAAGCACAGCAGCCCCACCTCTGCCCAGGGCCTCTCAGGTCAGCCTCGCTCCATCCTTCTCAGGAAGGCACTAAACCACAGGGCTCAGGGAGCGGCCACTCCGCAGGTCTGCAGTGACAGCTCTGTAATTTCAGCATTATTTGAGTACCACGTAAGTGTCTTGGATATTTAGGCGCCTTCATTTTTCATCTGCTTTTTAGGTAATTGATTTGTACTTCTCTCTGCTAGATTTCAGTAATTTGCCTCCCTTTTCTTCTTTTCCATTTTTTTTTTTCCTGTTGCTCCGTCCCTGTTCTCCATCCTCACTGGAAAACCTAAAAAGCATTCCCATAATGATTTCTGGTTTCTGCAGCCTCTTTTCTTCTGAGGAAGCCCTGTCTTGCACCAGAGGGTCAGATTGACGGGGTCTGCCTAGATCTGCTGGTTAAGTTGTTCAGCGCGGCGACTATTATGGGAACCAGGGCGGCCTTGGTTAACTTCGTCAATGCCCCGCTGGAGTTTGGTACCCGCAGCTGATTGATTAGGTCTCTGCAGATGCTCGTTATCTCCTGTGACGGCTCAGAGGTGTGTCCTTAGGTGAAACCTTGTGCAGGTGGGGAAGGAAGGTGGCGGTGGAGAGCAGATTTCATGGGTGAATTTACTTTGCAAAAAAAATAAATTCTTCCATGTGTCTGGGCCACCAATTTTTCACCAAGAAACTAGCGTTTCATACCCTGCTAAAAGTTTACAGTACCTTTTTTTTTCTTTTTGGCCAGTACGTTTCTGTACCACTGAGCTGGCAGCTGAGTTTTGTCCCACGCACACAAGGGGTGTCAGCTGCGGGCCAGCCTGGCAAGCAGCAAGAGGGGAGAGGGAAGAGCCAGAGGGAAAATGAAGCGTTTTATGACTGTGGCCGGCCAGCCTGCAACTGCGTGTCACGTGTCAACAACCCCCAGCCTGCAGATCTCGGTGGATGTAACTTTCCCCTCATGACACGTCAGAGGCCTCGCGCCTGACTCGGGGGGATGCCGATGCCGGGTGCACCTGTAAGTCTCACGGCTGACGGGTGATCAGGCAGCCTTTCTAGAAGGAGCGGGGAGCAGGCCTTTTCTGAGAGCTGAGCCTCCAGTAACACCAGGAAAGGGGGCAGCATTGTAGACAGCTGGGCCCACCAAGAGTTGTTTCTAAAATCTGGATTAGATGATGATGTGAAGTCAGGTGCAAACTGACGAGGACTCTTTCCCATCACCTGTGCTCCCTGGTTTATGTTACCTTTCAGACACCAGGGAGGTTCTCTGCTGGCACCTGGGTGATAGCTCTGAAGATGCAGGGCTGCCAGACATCACCTGCGTCATTTCTAAAGGGCACAGAGGCTGAAGGAGAGGAACAGGAAGGAAAGGATAAGGCACACAGAGAAAGGACCCTGGCCCTAGGGAGCAAAGACCTGGCACTCAGCAAGGGTAGGCTGAAAAAGTACAGTTACCGGGATCAGCAAATTCTGTTTGTTTTGTTCTCACAATTTAAAAATAAAACATAGAAGACACGGGGATGAATTGGGAGATTACGTTTGACATAAATACACTACCATGTGTAACATAGAGAGCTAGTGGGAACCCGCTGTATAGCGCAGGGAGCTCAGCTCGGTGCTCTGTGACGGGCTAGTTGGGTGGGATGGTGGGGGGGGGGGATGTGTGTATGTGTGTGGCCGATTCACTGCGCTGCGGGGCAGGAACTAACACAACATTGTAAAGCAATTATACTCCAATTTTAAAACAAGCTCTATAAAGAACCCAAGGAAGACACTGGTCTCTGTGGGAGAATTAATTACGGTTTCTCTCTTTCCCTTTATTTCCTATTTTTAATAAAACCTTGCCATAAATATGGGATGCTTAAAGGAAGGAAGATATTGTTCAGCCTATATTTATGGAATGAAAGTGTTTGAAAACACGCAGCATTTTTATTAATAAAATCGATCAAAATATCAGTTTCCACACCTAACAGAGATGATGTTTAAATGTCCAGTGCACACGGGGAGGATGGAGAACCCAGGTGGCACAGAGCGTCCGGGGAATCTGGGGGCGTCTGGTACGAAGGGGTGATGAGGGTGTGAGAGCTCTGTCCTCCCGGGACCCAGGACGGCAGGCAGAGTGGGGCCGGATGGGTGGGCGTGCCACTGGCCCCGTGTGGAGGAACTGAGCATTTCACTTCCCAGCAGTTCATTGTGGCTTCTTGTTGCCACTGCCTGTGTGTGGTGACCTCACAGCTCCACGAGGTCACTCTCTCCAGGTCCTGCTTCCGCTCTGTCTCCTGGGTGGGCACCCAGGAAGATCAGAGTCTCTTCCAGCACAATTAGTCAGTAAGAGAAAGCACAGCCCCTCTGACCCACAGCTATCGCCAAAGGTGACAGCAATATTCAAGTCACACTCAGGACGTTTGCTCTTTGAAGCTCATCATGTTGGGACTTTTCTTTACCAATTGCAGTAATTCGTACCCTTGTCTACTAGTGAAATTCTTTTGTCCCCTGTTATATTTAAGATGAAAACTTTGTATAATATGTGTGCGTATGTGTATATGTGTACACACACTTATTTCATTTTGAACGAAAGCTATCCTTTGAAAATTTTCAACACAGGATCTGTTTTAAAAATGCCAATTTGAGAAAATATTCAGTTTGGTAATCATTATTTTTTCAATGTTTATATTTTTAATTTCCCAGGCCCTTTGATTTGTCAGATATTTTACATATAAAAAGATAATTTCTCAAAAGCTTTGCAACATTTTTGTATTTGTCATTTATATCAATTTTTTAAGATTAAGACTTTTTTTTAGAGCAGTTTTAAATTCACAACAAAATTGAAGTAAAGTAACAGAGATTTCCCATGTACCTCTTGCCCCTCCACTATCAACATCCTCCACCAGAGAAGTACATGTCATAACTGATGGACCTACATTGACACACCATGATCACCAAAGTTCGTAGATTACATTAGGCTTCACTCTTAGTGTTGCATGTTCCATGGGTTTGGGCAAATGAATAATGATATGTATTCACCATTATAATGTCATGCAGAGTATTTTCACTGCCCTAAAGATCCTCTGTGCTTCTTTTAACCATCCTTCCTTCCCTGCACCCCTGGAAATGACTGATCTTGTTTCCATATTTTTGCCTCTTCCAGAATGTCATACATTTGGAATCATACAGTGTGTGGCCTTTTCAGATTGACTCCTTTCACTCAGTAATATGTATTCAAGGTTCCTCTATGTTTTTTCATGGTTTGATAGCTCCTTTCTTTTTAGGGCCGAGTAATAGTCCATTGTCTGGATGGACCACAGTTTATTTATCCATTCACCTACTGAAGAACATCCTGGTTGCTTCCAAATTTTTGCAATGACGAATAAAGCTGCTATAAACATCCGTGTGCAGGGTTTTGTGTGGTCATAAGTTTTTAACCCTTTTGGGTAATTGCTAAGGAGTGTGACTGCTGGATCATATGTTAAGAGTATGTTAAGCTTGGTAAGAAGCCACCAAAGGAGACAAGCTGTCTTCCAAATTTGGCTGCACCACTTTGCATTCCCACCAGTGATGAATGAGAGTTCCTATTTTTCCACTTCATTGACAGTATTTGGCGTTGTCAGAGCTCCAGATTTTGGCCGTTCTAATAGGTGAGTGATGGCATCTCATCGTTGATTTAATTTGTATTTCCCTGATGATATATGGTGTGGAACATCTTTTCATATGCTTGTTTGCCATCTGTACATCTTCCTTGGTGAGGTGTCTGTTAACATCTCTGACTCAGTTTTTAATCAGGTTGCTGTTTTTCCTTATTGTTGAGTTTTAAGAGTTCTTTGTATATTTGGATAACAGTCCTTTATCAGATGTGTCTTTTGTGAATATTTACTCCAATCTGTGGCTTGTCTTCTCATTCTCTTGACATTGTCTTTCTCAGAGCAGAAGTTTTTAATTTTAATGAATTCCAGCTTATCAATTATTTATTTCATGGATCATGGCTTTGTGTTTTATCAAAAAAGTCATAGTCATACCCAAGGTCATCTAGGTTTTCTCCTATGTTGTCTTCTAGGAGTTTTATTGCTTTTGTCTTACATTTAGGTCTATGATCAATTTTGAGTTAATTTTATGAAGGTCTGTATCTGGATTCATGATTTTACATGTGGATATTCCAGCACCATTTGTTGAAGAGACTATCTTTGTTGAACTGTGTTGCCTTTGCTCCTTGTGGGTCTATTTCTGGGCTTTCTATTCTGTTACACTGATCTTGTCTACTCTTTTGCTAATGCCACACTGTCTTGATTACTGTAGCTTTATAGCAAGTCTTGAATTTGGGTAGTGTTGGTCCTCCAACTTTGTTCTTCTCCGTCAATATTGTGTTGGCTACTCTGGGTTTTTTGCACATAAATTGTAGGATCAGTTTGCCAAGATTCATAAAGTAACTTCCTGGGATTTTTGATTGGGATTGCATTCGAATCTATAGGTCAAATTGGGAAGTACTGACATCTTGACAAAATTGAGACTTCCTATCCATGACCATGGGATATCTCTCCATTTATTTAGTTTTCCTTTGGTAATTTTCATTAGACTTTTGTAGTTTTTCATGTACAGATCTTCTATCTATTTAATTTTATACCTAAGTATTTCATGTTTTGGGTCTTAATGTAAATGTTTCTAATTTCAAATTCCACTTGTTTATTGTTAGTATATAGGAAAGTAATTGACTTTCATGTTTTGGGTCTTAATGTAAATGTTTCTAATTTCAAATTCCACTTGTTTATTGTTAGTATATAGGAAAGTAATTGACTTTTGTATATTAACGTTGTGTCCTGAAACCTTGCTATGTTAGTTCCAAGAGTTTCTTTTTGTTGATTATTTCAGATTTTCTACGTGGACAATCTTATCATCTGCAAAGACAGTTTTATTTCTTCCTTCCTTATTTGTATACCTTTTGTTTCTTTTTCTTATAGCATTAGCTAGAACTTCCAGTGCAATGTTGAAAAGGAGTGCTGAGAGGGGATCTCCCTGTCTTGTACCTGATCTTAGTGGGAAAGCTTTGAGTTTCTTACCATTAAGTATGATATTAGCTGTAGTTTTTTTGTTTTTTTTTTTGTAGATAGTCTTTAACAAGTTGTGAAAATCCCTTTCCATTCCTAATTTACTGAAAGTTTTAAAAAAAATCTCTAAAGTCTTTAAATCCTTTTTTTATGATCATGTGATTTTTCTTTTTAGTATGTTGACTGATGCATTATATTAATTTTTTATTAAGGTATCAGTGACATATAACATTATATTCATTTCAGGTGTACAACATAATGATTCAATATTTGAATATGTTGCAAAATGATCAGCACAATAAGTCTAGTTAACATCTGTCACCATACATAGTTACAATTTTTTTTCTTTTTCTTGTGATGATAACTTTTAAGATCTACTCTCTTTGGAACTTTCAAATATACAATACAGTGTTACTAACTATAGTCATCATGCTGTACATTACATACCCATGACTTATTTATGTTGTAACTGGAAATTTATACCTTTAGACCCCAAAAGTGGGTGAAGGGGATCAAAAGATATATTAATTTATTTTTAATTAATTAATTTAGTTTTGGCTGCATTGGGTCTTTGTTACTGCACGCGGGCTTTCTCTAGTTGCGGCGAGCGGGGGCTACTCTTCGTTGCGGTGCACGGGCTTCTCATTGCAGTGGCTTCTCTTGTTGCGGAGCACGGGCTCTAGGTGCGCAGGCTCAGTACTTGTGGTGCATGGGCTTAGCTGTTCTGCAGCATGTGGGATCTTCCCAGACCAGGGCTCGAACCTGTTTCCCCTGCATTGGCAGGCAGATTCTTAACCACTGCACCACCAGAGAAGCCCAAGATATGTTAACTTAAACTTAAGAATTAAGCGAGTTCAATCTCATCATTATTATTTAACATAGTACTGGAAGTTCTAGCCGTTACAATAAAGAAACAAAAGGAAATAAAATTCATACATATAAGGAAAGAAGAAATAAATCTGTCCCTATTTACAGGATAGGGACTTAGAAATTAGAAATTTAGAAACAAACAAACCAAAACATCCCACCGTACCCTGGTAGAACTAATAAGTGAGATGAGCAAGTTCACAGAACAAAAAATCAGTACACAAAAATTTATATATGCAAACTGTGGAGATGTGGAAACCAAAATTGCTAGTACAATACCGTTTATAATTGCTCCAAAAAAACTAACTGCCCAAATACTTAGCTATAAATCTAATAATAGATAGAACCTGTATGCTGGAAACTAGGGAATGTTGATAAAAGAAATCAAAGATCTAAACCAATGGAAAGTTCATGAATTGGAAAACTCAACATGGTAAATGTGTGTTCAGTCTAAACATATCTGTGCTAAACATGTACATATATCAGATTTTACTGACTTCTTGTTTTCCTTAAATATGAAACCACAAATGTCCTTATGATCATTAAGTTCCGTACTTTTACTTTAATGGTGGACAAATCAAGCCCAAAAGATACGCGTGACAGCTTCTCCAGGGATTTTGTCACCAGGACTGGATGACTCATCTCTTGATTCTCCATCAGGTTCCATGAAATCCTCACCAGCTTTCTAATTCCCTAGCACGGCAGTTATAAACTCCCTGGCCTGTACTCTTGTTTGACCCCCTCGTATACTTATACGTTTAATAATTTGTTGAATGGATACATGTCTCCTGGTCCTTATTCCTGTTTATGTGTGTTAGGGGAGCCATGATGCTCGGGAAACGGATGCCACTGGGCACAGGGCTGGTGCTCATGTAAACCTCTCCACCCTCTCTCCACGTCTGCCAAAATGCGGTGTATGTCTTAAAAGATGTGCAGCCCCCCTTAGTAGCCCTAATGAAAACAACAGCTTTTTTCCTTCCCGTTTACGAAGTATTTACACTGTCCTTTTAATCTGATATTATAAGGGCAACTATTTTCCTGCTTTTACATAGAAAAGATGCCTTTTAGAGAGAGCATCCTTTTATTGTCCCCTTCCCCCCAGAATCCATTCGTTGTCACTTTCACTGTCTCACTAGAAAGTGCTGCCCATCAGAGGGACTAAAAATATAAAACGTAAGACTGTATTTCCCCCACACCCCAAATTAAGCCTTCCAGAAGGATATTAACATGCCCCAATTCCCTCTATCTGTTGAATTTTTCAGCAACTCAATCCCCAAAACCATTTTTATATTTGGTCACATATGAGCTGAACCAGGATAATTGACACTAATGATTTTCAGCTCATATTTATTTGTCTATTGTTTCATTCTGACTCTATTCTTCCCTTTCCGTTTCTGTTTTTCTCCCATTTTATGCTAAGTTCCACCGAGATCTATCTATCTTGGCTTCACAGAGTCCCAGGACTCAGAAGCTAATCATATCCCAGAGCACTGATGCTGGATGTCCTGTGGTGTTTGGAATTTACATGAGTTGTTTATTCGCACACTCTTGGTTAGGGATCATTTCACTGTGGATAGCATAGCCTGGCAAACACATACACACGCAGATACACACACATTCACAAGCAGATATCCCCAGTTAAATATTCATGATCCCGAATATTATCATAGGGCTTTTCATACAAAGAAATGACCAGCATTGTCACTCAAGGCCTGTATTGCCTTCTGCAGAGGATGCTAAACAGTATATTATCACATCCACTGTGTGACAGACAAGTTCCAGAAGAAACGGCTAATAACAATGAATTAATGTAGAGTGCGTTTGAGGGAGAAAAAAGAGGACAAAGGAGCTTCGAAAGAGAAGATAAATGTTACTGCACATTTTGATTTGGCCTCCCTCGAATTCAACCTGAATGCTGCATTAAGTTCTTTCCCCCTCGGTGGTCCATTCCCGAGAGGATGGAGTTGACCTGTGGGAAGATATTCAATGGCAATTATTTCAGTTAAATCAAACAGAAACCGAGCTTGAAAAGGAAATAAATTTCATCTTTCTACTTCTCTGTATTGTACTTCAAACATACAGCGTGTTCATATCCTACTATTTAGTGATCTTTACAAAGAAGAACATGTGACCTTTGAATTCAACCTTTCCCTTCATTTCAACCCAGATAGGGATGTCCTCTTACAGGAATTAAATACAGTATGTCACGTGCCAACGCAAGGAAGAGAAAATTTAGAATCCTCTTTGTGGCCAGCAGATGACAACTGGCCTAAGGAGAACAGATGATTGGAATGGAAGGAGTCACATTACAATCCCTCGAAGACCACAGATTTCCATACGCAGCCTTCTCCACCCTGTTCTCCACCACATCTGGGCTGAACTGGCAGCTGTAATTACTTTAATTGAAATTGCCACTGTCTCATCAGACTGAATGCTCACCATCATATTAATAGAATTTAAACAAAAGGTCATACTTGGCTTGCAATAGAGTGGGGATAACTGGTGGCATGAATATTTTATGGAGAATAAGGGATACATTTACATAGAAATGCAGTATACATGTGTACTAGTTATTGTGCATATAGTGACTCATTACTCAATCAACAAACACAAAGTGCTCACCAGGTAATAGGTGCCTCACTGAACTCCAGGGAGCCAAAGGTGAATAAATGTCACCTCTGAGGAGTTCACGATTTAGTTTAACAGTACAATGCTTTGGGAAAAAAAATATGTCTGTAGAAGAGGATACCAAAAATGCTAAGAGGGGAGACTAAAAGTATAAAAATATACCTCATAAGAATGAATATAAAGTTGATATTTTAAAAAGATGGATTAGTGGGACAAATTTCTAAAGAAGGCAATAAAAGCAACATGCATGGATATCAGGAAAAAATGTTGCTGGTTTATTTGTACAATAGAATGTCAAAAGCTTTGTATGAGAGAGTTTAGAAACCTTCTTCACTGTCTGAATTCCCTCGGAAGCAGAGAGGAAGACCTGGGATCTCACTGATGATGGCAGAGGATTGGGAGGGATGGCCACTCAGAGTGGAAGCGGGAGGGCCGACCCCAGGGAACCAAAGATTCTTCAAGGGAAGCATCTAATCCCAAGGTCCCGTGTCTAGACATGGAGCTACAATCAGAATAGCAAAGTACAGTGAGGACGTTCAGGGGGATAAGGATCTAGAACACAGCAGGGTGCTTTTTATCGAAGATGTATGAATGGGCAGGAGTGTTAAGGGCAAAAAACTGGTTCAGACACACACCCCAAAAATCTAAGAACTGGTGAAAGATGCATTTCAAGAGATGGTTAGCTAAACAATTCTTGAATGTTCACATCTCCTTTGGATAATCGATCAGCAGATATATCTAAACATATACAAGACACCATATATAAGACAATGTACTTGAAAATAAGGGATGGGAATATAAAGAACTAGAAAAACAGGGCTCATGCTTTGAAATAGCTTTTGATCTCTTTAAGCAATTCAGATTGATCTACATCAAATGTTTATAACTCTATTGTCTAGAGCTGAGAGAAATTTTTAGGGGTTGCTTCCAGAATAAAAATACCTAGGAGGGAGGCATTGTGTCATAATGAAAAGAGCACTACACTTGGAATCAAAGGTTTTGAGTGCTGGTTCTGTCTCTTACTAGTTGAGTTACTTTATGCAGTTCACTCTATACCCTGAGACCCAGTTTTCTCATCTGTAAAGTTGGAGCACTAAATATCCACCCATATCAGTTAGGGTTCTTGGATTGCAAGCAACAGAAATTTATTATAACCAATGTAAGCACAAAATGTTTTTTTTTTTTTGGTAAGTAGTAAATGGATATCTGGGCAGGGGCCAAGAGCTTGGCTGGAAGGAGCGGAATTGCAGGATTAAAGACAAGGAGGTCTGGGGGAGGGGCGTGTGTGCAGACTTGGGGGGATAAGTACATGCTGTGTATTGCTTTGCATCCTGCATATGACCACTGGAGAGCACTGGCCCAGAGGAACCAGCAAACCAGCAGGGGACAAGTGAAGGAAAGCCAGTCCCCCTCCTGGTCCAGCAGGAGCCACTCACTGGGCTCCAGAGTGGAACAGCCCAGCAGTAGGCTGGTGACCACTGATGGGCCACCCAGCCCCACCCAGTGCCCTCCAGTGCCTCTCCTTTCCCCTCCTCCCAATCTCCTGTCTGCTGATCCATTCATCCACTCTAGAGTTTGTTCTTCTGATTTACTGTTTTCTGCCTTTTTCTTTATTATGTTTACCTCTCTGCTTTCTTTAAATTAGGAAGGCTTGAAATTCTTTTATAAATACGTGATTTGAACACTTCATCTATTTTCTTTCCATATAGAATGCAGTTGAGGGAGTACTTGTATTCTATATAGAAAGAATGCAAGTACTTGTGGCTACAGCTTCAGTTACATAGATTTTAATCTGTAATATTCATGTTTTATTTTTTCTATTATTGCACTTTTAATTTCCTCTTTGACCGTGTAGTAATTTGCAAGAGTGTTTTTAGGTGTATAAGAAGTTTTTCCTTAAATTTTTGTTATTCGTCCCCTGTTTTATTATGTTTTCTAAATGAATTGTCATTGTGACTACGAAGGTCATCTCTTGTTTAATGAATACAAGAGAATGTGGGGTCTTAGTCCTCTCTTCTAACGTTGTAATTTTGAAGAATTATTTTCTTGATTATTTGTTTCCTGACTGTGGCAATATAGACTTCATTTTCTTCACTTTATTCTTTCTTTTTTTGTTCTCTTGTGGTTTAGAAAGTAAATGCCATGTTTTAAATTGTACCAGTAGTTAGCTAAAACTTTAAAAATAAATATTGCATTAGTCCAATTAAGATTTTAAATGGTAGAAATTTTCTCCTTTTATGCAATATAAGGAATTTATTATTTTTTTAAACTTTCTGCTGCATCTCCAGTTTTATTAACCTATTTATATCCTGTGTTTTAAAACATGTTTTCTATTGCAATTTTTTTATCCTTAATATTTGAAAAAAGTTTTTGGATATTGGTATATGTTTAATCTTTTTTGTGTTTATTACACATTCTAATCTACCATGAATGACTCACTATTGGTCTTTTTTGGTTTTCTTAATGATCCAGAGCAAGGATTCTCACCCTCTGGCCTATGGGCCACATCCAGCTGCCACCTGATTGTGTATGGCCCTGAGCTAAGAATGGTTTTACATTTTTATATGATTTTTTTAAAATCAGAAGATGAATCATATTTCGTGATTCATTTTCCACAAATAAAGTTTTATTGGCACACAGCCGTGCCCACTCATTTATGTATTGTCGAAGGCTGCTTTAGCAGTAGCAGAGTTTGTTAGTTGCCATGGAGACCATAGGGCTCACAAAACCTAAAATATTTACTGTATGGCCCTTCTAGAAAATGTTTGCTTATCTCTGATCTAGAGCAGTGATTCCAGCTTTTTTTCTAGGAACACACATGAAGGATGATATTTATGATGTGCTGGAACCCAGTCCCTCCCCCAGGCCCTGAGTTTGCCCGAAAGTGAAACACTGCAATATTTATAATTGCCAGGGATATCGATGGTGTGTCAATGATGGTGCTTATTACAGGCTGAGTTTACAGCAATGAGGCTGAATTCTATTACCCTAACCTCCCCATCACTCTCAATTAAGCCCATCGGAATGCAAGGGTATGAGAGCCCTCTCGCTCTAGGGATGACCTTAAATCTTCTCTAGTTTATTACGCTTTTGAAGAGTCAGTTGTAAACTCCGTTGCTTTATTGTGATGAAATTTCTCGTGACACCTCTCTCACCTGGAATTTGTGCACGATCACTGCTGAAGAGCTGCTTTTCAGGTGCTGGCTTCAGCACGAGCCCCCCGGGCAGCATGTCTTCTGCGACATGACATATGTGGACCTGTCTCTGTTATTTGCCTCTTTCCTGGTACCACTAAACAAGATGTTCTGGGTCTATTTTTGTTCACCGCAATGCTGTATTGATGAAAAATATATACCCCGACACACTCCCAAGGAAGATCTAGTTCATGGGGTGGATCTCCATCCTTTTCTAATCCTCCTCAAGAAATCGTAATGAATTGGAAACTTCCTGCCCTCCTGGAGATTACAGTGTGAGGCAGTCATTAAACAAAAGAATGAAGATATGATCTGAGGAGGGCAGTGGGGGCGGAGGGGAGGGACCACTAGAGCCCAGCATAACAGGGACATGTCTTTTGAGAAGTAACACATCAATGGAGCCTTGAAGCCTAACTTGGAGAACGGAAGAAGTGCTTCCGGTAGAAGAAATAAAACACGCGGAGGCCCAAGGGCAAAGGAACACAGCATGGGGGAGGCACGCACAGGGGTTCAGTACTCAGGCTCAGAGCCTGAGAAGGAGATGAGGAAGGGCCCGTAGACCTTGTCCAAACAGCTGGGCTCGGTCTTCCCAGCAGCATGAAGCCAGGAAGGATGCTCAGAGCAGGAAAACTGCATTAGGGCTTTTGGAAGATGGCTGCATGGGCTGATGGCAGGTAAGCTGCAGGCTGAGGTACCAAATAGGAGACTCAGGTAATCCGGGTGAGTCACGAGTAGGGACACGTCCGCGAAGATGAAGGGGAGGTGCAGAGTCAGGAGATGCGTGAGAGGTGAGTGGACGTAGTGGCCGATGGGGGTGTAGGGAGAAAGCAGAGTCACCATCCGTCTCAGGCTCCCAATTCAGGCGCCCCAGACCGAGACAGGATGGCTGGAAAAGGGAAGTCTCAGAGCTGAGAGTGGTCCCTGGAGATGGCGTGGGTGAGGGCGAGGGTCTATACCCCCGAGCAGCAAGGCCCAGCGGTCCTCCTGAGGGGTGAGCTGTCTCCCAAATTATTCTCTTACCACGCTCTGTTTGTTTCCTCGGAGGCACTGAAAACCATCTGTGATCACTTAATTTACCTATTTCTTACTTTTTCAGTGTCTATAGTATTTTCCTATGGCTGGCTTAAAACTACAGGAATTTATTCTCTCTCAGTTCTGGAGGCTGGAAGTCTGGAATGAGTAGCAATGCCTGAAATCAAGGGGGAGAAGCCGTTCTCATGTCCCCTGGCTTCCGGTGGTCCCAGGCGCTGGGACAGCGTCACTCCATCTCTGCCCCTGGGGCCGCAGGGCGCCTCCCCTTCTGGAGCTCAGCATCCCTCTGACTTCTCAGTTTTAAGGACACCGATGCACTAAGGGGCAAGTGGATAACCACGATAATCTCCCCTGCAGAATCCTTCACTTAATCCCACCTGCAAAGTCCCTTTTTGCTTTTTAAGGAAGTATTCGCAGGTACCAGGAGTTAGCATGAGGATGTCTTTTTTGTTGGGGCGTGGGGTGCAGGGCGGTGGCGGCTCTTCTTCACCCCAACTCACTGAACTCATTGAGTTCTCTCTAGAACTTAACGCCCCTGAGGGCAGACCCTCTGCCGGTTACCATGACCACGCATCCCCTGCCCTAGCTCAGCGGTTGACACCTAGGAAGTATTTAATATAGATTCCTCAAACTCAACAGCATGATTGAAAATGTTATTTTCTTTCCCTAACATCTTCAAAAGAAGGTAACAGTAACTTTCGGCGTGGCAGGTCTAATACACGTTTCCTTCTCTTACTGAAGCTCCTTTGCTAAGCCCCTCTGGCGTCCACTGTTCTTTCCACGAACTCCTGAGTCCTTTGGCTTCTCTTGGAGGCCGTGGGGAGACTGTGAGGCTTGATAATTCGGGAGACACGAGATTGTCATTTGGGACCATGCGGAGTCGCCTTGTTTGGGAGTGAGCGGGGGCCGGGGGCCCTCCTCACCACGTGCAGGGCAGCAAGCCTGCTAGGGCATGATGGGTAGCCGGACAGCATCTCACCGCGTGACGCCTTCGTGTGCTGGTCGGCTGGAGATCAGCGTTTTCACCAACCATCAGGCACGGTCGAGTTGTGGAAGGTGGTGGTGGTGATATTCAAGTCAGGCATGAGATTGGGGTTATATTCTGGGGACCTTGGTCCCGCGGCTCATGTACCATTCGCATCGGGGTACAGAACTAGCACGGAATTACGCGCATGTTTTTACTTCTGTGCCTGGGAAAGTGACGGGACCTGTGGCCTCCTGATTCTGTATAGTTGGGTTTTTAGATAGTTCCACTAAATATCAAATTGATCCCGGCCGTGCAATACATGGATGTGTAATCTGAGAACGCTTTCTGGCTGCTTTCCCCGTCAAACTTATAAACCTCAACTAAAGAAGATTTGAAGTTCTTCTTGTTAGCTTCTCAATGATAAGAGTATTTTGCTTGGCTTATTTTGACCGTGGGAAGATATCTAAAATCTCATGTCTTCATGAATTGAGAACCAAGCACCAAACACGATTTCTTCTCCTTCAAGTGTGGCCTGTTCCGAATATTAGAGCTGAAATATCTACCAGGCCCCGGCTCTCCTGCATGGAACTCCAGGTTGTAATCATGGAAATAAGTGTTTCCAGTCTTGGGCTTCCTCAATGTTGCATCCATTTTAACGCCCCATAGAGCTGGGAAACCTCGGCTCTTGAGATACGAAAGCTGTGGTCCAGCCAAATCCTTTAAGAGCAGTGCTCTCATAATTTAAAAGAAGTAAGATGTTTACTTACTTGCTGTGTCCCTGGAAAGTCTGCTTGGCAGCAACATCACAATCTTCATCATCAATATTATAAGCAGCAGTAGCAATATTGTAACAGCTGTGACATTAGTGGGCCATTTATCTGTGCCAAGTACTGTGCTAAGCGCTTTGCAAGCATTACCTTATGAAATTATAGTAATAATCCGATTAACATCCCTTTTTTAAGTGAGTAGGCTGAGGCTCAGAGAGATTAAGTAATTTATCCAAAGTAACACAGCTGGGACCCGAGGGGCTGGAGCTAGAGTCTAAAATGCCGGATTCCACAGTCTTGAAATCTACCCAACTGGTCTCCTGTTGTCATTGTCGTAACAAGCCTATCCTTTCATGATCTACGGCAAAACAAACTTGGCCTATTTATTTGAAATAAATAGAATCCATAAATGGAAATCCATAAATTTCCTACAATTGTTTAAATTTGAAAATAAATGCTTAAGGGTGATCTGACCTTCCGCCAGAAGCAGAAAGTATAGGTTTGTCCTGCAAACATTTTAAATTTTAAATCTCCACACATACCCGTATTTTTTATTGATAACGATCACATTTTTGTAATTTCAGAGGTAGGCTACGTTTCTTCTGGTTAATGAACTTGAGTTGCCACGAAATGCTGCTCATTCGTCCCAGGACTCTATAAGCCCTGCATTCCTGGGTCATTCAGAGGGCTGCATTTTTAACATCGAGAAAATGGTTCTTCCTACAGGGAAAGTAATTTACGTGAGCGCATAAGAAAGCCAGTTGGGATTTGAACCCAGATTGTGTTTATTCCAAAGTCTATGCTCGTCTGACTAGAATGAGAAAATATTATCTTCAATTGGTAAGAATTGAAAAAAAAAAGTTATTCTTCACATGACTCACTTATCTCTACTGTTTGAAGGACTTTGGTCTGACAGCATTCCTCTGAATTTTGAATGAGCTTTAATCCTGCTTTGTCGTTAAACTTAACATTTGAGATAAATAATAAATAAGAAAATAAAATTACAAACAATAAAAACTTTTTTTAATGGAATGATAAAGTTTTTCAAATCGGGTCAATGTGTTCTTGGTTAGAAATCATACATAAATTGAACTCACACAAATTCTATGGCTCCTAAATCTTAGAAACTGGGCATTTATTTTTAATTCTAAGCATTCTACATGGTTCCTGACTCATATATTTTCAAATATTGGATGAATTTGATCACAATCCTGTGAATTTTAAGATAAATAGGATGAGACACCTGGTTCTGATGGAAAATTAACAATATCGAATGATATTTTAATATTCTAATACCCAGGAGAGATTTAGGTAACCATTATCATTATGTTAACAACGTTGTCTGGCTTAGAGATTTCTTGCTGTATTAAAAATGTGGACAGAAACACTGATGGCATTTTGTTTCATAAATGACAAGAGAAATAAAAAAAGCAGTGAGAACTTATTTAGTTCGAAAATTGTATTGATCCCTTTCTCCTCTTATGTTAGTCTGGCCACTAAACTAACTTTCTCTTTGTCCAATTACACAGAGAAAGAAATAGAAATTGCACATTTAGTATTTCAATATTGAAGTTCTAGTATAAGCTTCAAACCTACCACTTTACATTTACCGTAGAAATTGCGTTCCCGTGGACAATTTGAAAGGATTTTACAAAAATTAATTACTTTAAAATGCATTGCGTTTAAAAATCTATTGCCTTCTCTGACTAAAGTTCCTTTCAGACATTTTCATTTATCTTACAACTCTCTTGTTTGAAACAATAAAATGGTTTATTATATAGTTTTGAACGAGAAAACTTGCTGAAAAAATAACTGTTTATTCAACATTAACTATATAAAGATACATACATCTTCAACTTGCTTAATCCAAATACTGAAGAAATTCCTCATTCACTACTATAAATATATATGTATATGGTAATAAATCCATATTTACTTTATTTCTCTTTTGGATTTGCAAAAATAATTTCCTTTTTCATGCTTCTGTGGTGAGACGCTTACTACCTTGGTTTCCTTGGTCCTTTCTTTCTTCCTTCCTCCCTGCCTCCCTCCCTCCTTCCCTCCCTCCTTTCCTTCTTTCCTTCCTTCCTTCCTTCCTTGCTTTTCATGAGTATGTTTCAGTGGTGTAGGGTAACTTTAATGTGACTCTTAACCCACAAATCCTGGGAGGGCCTGACTTTAGCTCACAAAATTTTTAAACACCGTGGTAGGGTCATCGGTATCAACAAGTGCCAACCCTTGGCTTTACCACTTAAGGATGTGATCATGTCCCTGGGGAGACAGGACATACAGATGCCCAGGACAAAGCCATGGTGGACTGTTGCATAACCACGTGGAGAGGAATTTGCGATGCCCTGTGCTATGGCTTGTTTGATTGTTGCAGGAGGAGCAGGGGAGCTAATCCTGGAGGAACACAGATTGCTGTGGGCTGGAGAGAGATTTACTTTACGTTGGCATTCTTACTGTCTGGCGACAAACGATGAAGAAAATCCATGTTTCTGACTCATCCTAGATATCTCACAAGGACCAGTGACAAGATTCTCTATTTCCTGAGTATTATTATATTAATAAATTAAAGAGGAAATTGTGAAGAAAAAGCAGCACCTGAGAAAATCTGTTTACCATGATCTCAATTTGCTTAGCAGTTAAAACCAGGTTTCTGTGGAGGGTCCTGCGTTTGGCTGATTTGTTTGTTTTGGTGGTTGTTTTCTTTTGCTGCTTCTTGAAGCTTCTTCTGGTTTCAGAGACTAGATACCAGGAAGATGGAAACTCATCAATAATTCCTTCAAGTCTTCAAAATCTTGAAATCATTTTTCCAGCTTTATTAAGAATCTCCATTTCTTTTCCCAAAGAATGACAAAAGAACATGTGCCCATGTTAAAAAAAAAAAAAAAAAACCAAACCAAACACTTTTGCCAGCAATTTTTCTAATAAGGTAATTTCAACAGATCAGATGCCTGAGAGAAGTGAATAATATTACCTGGGGACTTTTTGTTGAAGTGGACGCATTCCTGGCCTTCTACTTTCCTCCCAATGATTAAACTTAAAAGTATGAGCTGGGCCAAATGTGTAGATATGAAATTCACTAAATTACTTCCTCTGACTTCCTTCTTTCTCAGGCAGCAATAATTTGATTATAATTGAGCTTCATAATTGGGCAACATACACATATATATTCAGAACAGATTTCTCCTTATACAAGCGTGCTTTCCTCTGAAAAGCAGAATGCATGTGTTTAATTTGCACACATATTCATCCTAACTTACTTGATTAAAAAAATAAAATAAGTAAGTCCAATAAACTACCCTTACTTCTGGTGGGAAACACATTTCCAACTCCAGCGAGGGCGGAAAAGCGCCCAGTGTGATTCATGGTATGCATTACTGAGTCTCCTCCGACCACCACACACCTCAGAAGGTCTCATTATCCCCCTTCTGTAAGAAATGAGAGAAGTGAAATAAGGAGTGAAATATGAAAAAAGCGAATACTTTGGTCCACGTCTGAAGTTGGCTAAGACTTTATTATTTAGGTAACTTTTGGTGCTTTCCTCTGGGCTTACAGTACAGACCTGGGAGGAGACATATAGTAACTGAATTGTTTCAGCTTTTCCAAATAGCATTGAAATGGACTTAATTGTTACACGAGAGGAAAACCCATGTGTCTCCAGAGACTATTAGTGTCATTTAAAGGGCTAAATGTATCATAAAACCTGTCTTTAACAGAATAAAATTGTACAGACCAACACAATTTTAGCTAATGTTTTCCACATTTCTTGAAAAAAGAGAGGAAAAAAAGCAAGAAGGAAAGAAAGAAAAGAAAAAAGAGAAAGAAAGAAAACATTGGCTGTAAAGTAAGTCTATTAGGTGCCTAAATTATTAGGAACACTTTAATTCTGTAGACATCAAACAGCTTTTTAAACATTAAAAGGAGTTTGTAGCAAGGTAGGTGCAAGGTAGATTTGAATACAAATTCCAATTCTACAAGATAAGTCTCGCCTATTATGTTTCTTTCATACTGTGGATTTAAACCAAAAATAAAATCTAACTTCCACAGGAACACGTTCAGACCCCTTCCATTTTGTGCCTTCAAAATGGAAGTGAACTTTGTAGCTGGTTTCATTGACGCTTTATTTTCGTTCTATTTTTTGTTCTGGGGAAATACTTCCCCATGATATTTTTCTTATTGTTACATGTGTTGTACTTGCTGAATGTGGGCTTTGCTCCCTTTTGAGTAAAGTAAATAATGGTAGCCCTCTTCCAAAGCCGAAAATGGTAGAGAGAAAGGTTTAAGCATTGCTTTTATTCCATCAAAGAGACAAAAGTATATTTCTTTCCTCTAAAGAAGTTCAGAGTATAATAGGGAAAAATCAAGAACAGAGACAAATAGTGAATCAAACCTCAATTGAAAGAACAAATCTTTCTATTTATCTGTCTCATCTTTTCACTGGGGTTGTATATCAGCTATCAAGAAAGCTATTTCAAATAACTCTGCTCACATAATTGTTGTTTTATAAGTTGAGTTGCTATGGTGATGCATGACGTAATCATCTATTACCGTCACAATCAGTTAGTTTTTCATACCTAGCCAGGATATTATTTCCCCCCCTTTTCTCCATTAGTCTGGGAGAAAACAAAACGAAACAAAATACAACTATGTATATATTGTTGCATTCTTCTGGAAAGCCTCGAATCGGGACATAATTACCCACATGTAGGAGCTTTTCCTGTAACTGAAAAGTTTCAGCTTCTCATGCAACTGCCGCTATTATCACGCGATCCTCATTAGAATACCCGTGCATGGAAACGATGGTAATTTCTTCATTGTTCGCTATTACAATGAACGTGCAGCATGCACGTTTCCAGAAGATAGGGACTGAGGGGTGCCCGAAGGAGACAGGCTGGTTGGGGGGCACAGCTTTGCCATCTGCAGAAGAGGAGCCTCGCCAAGTTCAAAATAAGCAAGGCTTTGGCAATGCTTTTGCTGTCAGTGACTGGCTGCCTCACAGCTGTAAATCTAGAAGTCTCCCAGAATCATGTCATCCCAGGAGTGTTAGGAGACAAGGGAAACACAAGTTAAGGAGTGCACGCGTTTTAATGAGCGGTACACCTGATACATCCCCCTAGTGATGGGCCCCAGGGTACCAGGATGCCCCTCACAATGTGACTTTGCCGTATCACCCCCGTACTCGTGACCTTCCAGGATGACCTCAGACGCTGCACCCAAAGCCAAGGACTGCCCACCGCAGGGATCCCAGGGAAGAAGGGTCCGTGAGGGCACTGACATCCGCAGTTGTATGGACCAGAGGACAAGCACACTTAGCCAGCAATAGACAGGACCACTGCTGACAGCATTGGCCGTGATTCCTTCTGTGAGTGATTCTTCACCCACCAAGTCCCCACCCCCACCCCCCGCCACCACCCAGTGAGTCTCCAGTTCCGAACTGGCCTCTGCCGTCTCCATCCCAGCACCACACGTGTGGGCAGATCTATCATCGCTTCTCTTTGCTTCTACTCTTTCTTGAAACCCTTGGTTCTCTTGCTTCCCTCCCGCACCCTTTTAAAATCCCAATTTATCTTCCCAAGTTCCTCCCAGAAGCCAGGAGGCAGTTTTTGTCTTCTTCCAGCCTTGTATTTCTGTGCTCTGGGTCCCTCTTTGCTTGCACTGCTTCCCGTGTTCATCAAGTTTTTAGCGTGAGAAGATAAATTCTCTTTCTCTCTCTCCCTTTCCAGGCTCTATGCCTCTTGAAGTTGGAGACCCTTTCTTGCTCATCCTTGTAGCTCCTAGTGGGTCTGGCACAGTGTTTGGGACCTACTGGTAGAAAGCTTTTCCTTTGTGAGAAAAAGAAATCAAATTCCAACCCAGTCCTATCGCATATATGTCTATTTAAAATAGTTACCACACTGAAATTTACAGATAGTATGCGACCTTGTACTCTTTTAAGCATATTTACCCCCGTCTCCCGTACACCAACCCCTGAACCCGGCCATCATTTTTTTCATTTTGTTTGCTATGATCCAGGGAACAGATGTTTTTCAAATTGTAGAATTTAAGTATATACTGGCCCTGAATTAAGTCACTCTCTTTGCCAGTTTAGGAAAAGCCCCAAATTCCACTATTCCCTGCACTCTTGTATATTTTCCTTGATATATATCATAGAAAGAATTGCTGAAATCTTCTGAAAAACACATAATAAATTCGGTGGTTCTCCTTTCTTACGGTTTTGTGTTATACTTAGAAATATGGTAGTTCCGTTTCATTTTTATATTCCCATAAGCATGGCATGGAAGTAGTAAGTATTTACTGAATGTGAGAAGAAAGGAAGAAATAAAGGAAGGAAAGAGGAAAAGAGGAAAAAGAAAGGAAGGAAGGGGAGGGAGGGAGGGAGAAGTGTGGGGAAAAAAACAGGGCATCATTTCTGGTTTTCTTCACTTGCTGATCGACACGTAGCTCCTCCTCCTAGTTTCAAGACCCAGTGGATGGCTTCGTCTTCTGAGTTTCAGTGCAACTCTAAGGGTTGTGATGAAGTTACAGGATAAGTTACTAAAGAGAAAACCCAAAGGATTCATATTCTAGACTGAAACAATTACAATTATGGCCACATGCTACTGTGGGCAGATATAATAACTTTCCTTTCCAACTCATTGACTTTCAGGCAGTTTAGGGCTAGTTACGCACAGAAGTACATTTGCAATTCACAGATGCCCAACCTACATTTCTTCAGTCATTCTCATCGTGATACTTTCTTCACAAATGGTGTTTAGTGGCACCCTTCTTTCTAATGGCTTTAAATTAAAAAGCACTTAGACGCTTACTAATTTCAGATTAGATTCTCTGGGTCCGGACTGAGCTGGCTGCAGAATCATTAGGATGTGGGCATTACGTATCTCCTTCCGGTATTGACTGGACCTTGGGAGAGCAGGAGGTCAGGGGCTGGTCCTGCAGATGGCAGCTTGTCTTTATGGACAATGAGATGATGCAGCGAAGGCTTGTTTATGTTGGACTGCTCCAGGTGATGCAATCAGTCTTCTGACTGTAATTTTGAGATGAATTCAGGCATGGCTGAGATTTTGAAACCTTCATGTTGTATCCCCAGTGCACAATGCTTGGCAGGTTACAAAGCTCCATGTTCAAGGAATTAGTATAATGTCGCTTCCTTTGTAAAACACTTTACTGTTTACAGGGATTCCTTCTATTTACACAGGACTTATTTTTCTTTCTGAGTCTGAGCTTCAAAAACCGCATTTTGAGGGGCTTCCCTGGTGGCGCAGTGGTTGAGAGTCCGCCCGCCGACGCAGGGGACGCGGGTTCGTGCCCCGGGTCCGGGAGGATCCCACGTGCCGCGGAGCGGCTGGGCCCGTGAGCCACGGCCGCTGAGCCTGCGCGTCCGGAGCCGGTGCTCCGCAACGGGAGAGGCCACAACAGTGAGAGGCCCGCGTACCACAAAAAAACAAAACAAAACAAAAAAACCCCCACATTTTGAGATGGTTATTTTTTATACCCATTTTACAGATGAGGAAAAAAAAGAAATTTGATGACTTGCCCAAAATCTTTTGGTCGATGACAGAGCTTAGAACTGCAAATCAGGTCATCAGACTCCACAGTAGCTTTTTTTTTTTTTAATATTCCTCATAATTCAATACAAACACAATTATCCATCCTTATAGATTTAGGTGGTGCATTTTCAAGTGATTCAGTCTCTTCATTAACATTTGTGATTCTACAGTAATTTTGTCCCTAATTCCAGAAACATGACCTGAAGAAAATGTCATTTGCGGATATTTTAGTTGAATAAGACAATGATTACGGATGCTCTTTCTTCCTTACCTCGCTGAGATCTTAAAGAACATATGAATAATTCTGGCTGTGGCTGGATTTTGTGAGCCTGTGGGTACCATTCATTTCAATCACAGTGTGTCTCCTTGATGGATTTCATTGGCCATCATCACTCATCTCTCCAAATCTCTCTTTGGCTAGATTGAAGAGGGTTACTTTTATTTCCTTTCTACCAGTTTGTAGGCAGGAGTATAATCTAGTGACTTGATGTCATAAACAGTTCTTTCATTCAAAAAGCTTTTTAGAGGGATTACCCACAACAAACGGGCACATTGGTGTAGATGAGTCACCTGAAACAATTTCCTTATTCCGAGGAAATTTTGCAAGCTTGTCAAGGCAAATTTTCCCTCTCATCACCAAATGTGTAATGAAAAAAATCTTCACTGGTTTTCTTTGAGCTAGATGTCTGAAGTGGTGTATCAATGTCATACCAATTAAAGAATGAGACAAGAAAAAAATGTTAAAATATTCCTCCCGAAAAAATTAATGGTCAAAAAGACTGTGTTGATACTTGGGATGTATTGGAATTTTAAGATTCAATGTTAAAATTCTTTAATAGTTCTCTTTCAACTCCAACCAATATTTCTTTTGACTTTGACACAGTTAAATAGATTTTCTTCTTTATAAAAGTATACTTTGAGGAAAAACCAAAAATACCCCCCAATACAGATATAAATGAAAAGTTTCCGTAATATGCACCTAACATATTCCTGAGTATTTCCTTGAGTCTTTTCTCCATTTCAAACTTTTTTACTTAACTGATGTTGTCTTCTCTAGGAAACTTTATATCCAACTTAACATATCATAAGCATGTTCTATTGCATCGATGGTCAAAGCTCATGTAACCCATGCCTATTCATGGACATATAGGTTATTTTTGAATTTTTGTCATGATAAAATATAACCACAAGACATACCTGTCATTTGTATATGACATACATTCATATTAATATATAAATATTTGCTTGTGAAATATAAATACATGGATATGTATTTCTAAAAAAAAAAGGTATTTATCAAATAATTTTCCCACCTGTTATTTGCCCAAGTAGGCAGACATGAAATTTTATTTATGAACTTATGGATATAAAGAGTCATATTTTTGTGTAATCAGGTTTAGTCATATTTTCTTTAATTTTAGGTATAGAAATTTATTTTCGAATAAATAACACTTGTTATATGCTTTGGCTCTCTTTCTAAAGATAGAATCAGGGATCCGATGGGCATGAATGCCTTTTAAGACTGTTGCAGTATTTTGTTGTTTGGAGTGGTTTTACCAATTCCTCCTCCCACCCAGAGTCCAAGCTTTCACGGCTCACTGCACCCATACTAGCCTTAAGTATTCTAATTGTAAGTTATTCATCATTCTCTTCTAATTCTAAAAGGAGCACATCTTCATCACAGAAAATTTGGAAAATGCCACTGACTATAAAGAAAAAAATAGAAATTGTTGCTGTCACTGGACCCAAGGATAAATCCTGTGAACAATTTTGCTGAATCCCCTTCCTGGCCTCTTCTCTGGAGACTTACTTTACATACGAATTTTCATGCTGCTTATATTCACTAAACATTACATGAGAGCATTTCCCCACATCATTAAATAGTATGTACCCACATCATCTAATGGCCGCTGTGGCATCGTCGAACCTGTAATTAGTCATTCTTCTGCTTGAACATGGGGGATGCTTCCAATTTTCCACAATTGTAAAAAAGGACATTGTAACAAATATCTTTGAAAACAGGTGTTTAACAGCGTCTCTTTTTATTTCCTGAGGAACATTTCTAGAATGGCATTGTTGGGCTCAAAGGACAGAAATTATATAACTTCACTTCTATTTTCAAATGACTAACGTCATGGATAGGAAAGACTATCCAGGGTGTGGTCTCTTTCCTCTGCCAGTGTCCACGCAGTGTCACCACAGGTGCTGTGGTCATCCAGGCCCCAGAGTGAGATAATGCAGAGCAAAGCCCCCAGCTGGCCCCCAAAGGACACATAATAAGAGCAAGAAATAAACCCAGTCCTTCTAAGTTCTCAAGACAATGTAGCATCCTCTGATCAAGGTGTTGCCATTTTACACAATTTATAGGTTTTAAAATTATAAATCAATATTTACAAGATCCTTTATACATATTTAAAATATAATTATATATAATTAAATATATATTATATATTATTTTAAATTTATTGATTTTAATTTCTTATATTAATTCAAATGAAATAAGCCTTATTATTTTTGGACCAAGGGAAATAACTAAGATCCTAGCGTGTCCAAAACCTACACTTTGTAATGCATTTAGGAATCCCTTGAAACGATGGGGGTGTTGAGACCCAGGCTATCACAAAGAAAGAAACTCACACGTTCACAGAGAGAGGAAGTGATCATAAATTATTTCATGGTGTTTTGAAGCACTCTATAAAGTGAATTTGCATGCTGACTTGCTTCATCTATTGATACATATCCAAACTTTTGCAACTGATCCGGCATCTCCTATCTATATTTCTGAAGAGTAAATCTCAAAACTATATAGTAAAATATCTGATGTTTTATAGTAAGTTTTCCTGGAAATTTTTGATTACTTGATTACTAAGGCTGTTATGCATATTTCCTAATTAATTTTTTTTCTTAATCAATCTCTCATTGAATCGATCTTCTTTATATACCTGTTTTGTTTCTAGCCATCTAGGTCCTCCATTTATAGACCCAATGGCTTTTACGACCAAACCAGTTGCTTACCTAATCTGATTCTCTGCAAGGAATATACCATCTTATGAGAAATAAAAATTTAAAAGTTTATTCCATGACTTCTTTTCCTGTCGGCTTTGAAAAAACGTTACTGAATCTCAGAAGTGTTGTTTCCCCTTTACGCTTCAACTGTTTGTTTCATCCTCAATAACACAAAATATCATTGTAGCATCTATTTCTCCCTCTTTATTATTTTATTTTATTTTAACATTTCATCTATCATTTTGCTGACTGGTCCACAATTTGCTTTCTTTTCTACTAGCATTTCATGCTTCATCTGTGTACTGTCTTTTCAGTCTTTCCCACACCCCTTGCTCATCCACGTAAATCATGTTTTATTTCTGTTCCGGAAGGCCTTATGGTAATTAAATAATGGTGTTTCTTCTAATATTTCTAGGAACACTTTATTATTGTATACTAGACATATTGGATGCTGTGAATTGAAATGGACTTCAGGCAATTGCTTACTTTCAGTATTGGTCTGTCATTAGGTTATGTCTAAAGGACAAAATCAAGCATATTCTGTTTTCTGATGTAGTAAGTGTAATTGAAGTTAAGACTATTTGCCTGTCTGTGAAGCCATAAGAGAATATCAGGATTCTTTTTTTTTTCCCGTTAGCACAAAGGAACAGGTATCAATAATGTAAGGGTACATCAGAAGTGGAACTAAGACTTTTGTTTGAAAAAATTAAAGTCATAGACTGAGATCCACACTTGAGACAATATTGATCTTTGGGTCTAATGACTGTGGTTTGATTTTAAACAAAATAAAAAATAGCTTTTGTGTGTGGGTGGAAGCATGGAATGTGACTGGTAGTGCAGTGAAGGGTCCACATTCAGATACCGGGATGTTTAACCTTCCCAAACCTTGGTTTCCTCTTTCGCAGAATGGTAAAATCTTTTCATCAGACTGTTGTTGGGAAGGTCAATGAGAAAATATCTGTCAAGCACCTGGTCCACTGTTACATCTCACAAACATTAATTTCCTTTCTCCTGTACTTCACATCGCACATAAAGATGAATAAAAACTGCACTCCTGTTTTCCTATGGTTTTTAAATGTTTGTAATAGCTGCCATTTACCTTCACGTTCAGGGCCTGAATTTTAATGTTTCTAATTAGAAAGCTCCCTATTTAATTGATTAGAGCGTGCACGCGCGCGCACACGCGCGCGCACACACACACACACACTCAGCATATCCTATTTCATTAACTTTTAGCACACATACTCAGCATATTCTATTTCATTAACTTTTAACGTTAGCATTCAACACAGTGAAAAAGTTTGAGGTGTGCTTTTATTTATCTGGACCATATTAGCTTATGCTCTTGAAGACTTGTCAGCACTGAATTAGGGTTTTGAGATGGAAGCTCTGCAAATGTAGAGAAATGAATCGGCAAAACTCCATAGGAAGACAATTTCTGTTGTTTTACAAAATATTAATAAAGATGAACACCAGCTGTTTCCCAAGTCATTAACGTAAGGTCCAAGTAACACATTCTTTCAGGAAATAGGGCAAGAAAATTCATAAGCTTCCTTTTTTTAGTTAAGACTATATTAACTATTTTTTTCACTCTGGTTGCTAAGAGGCTCACAGATGAATACAATCTGTAATTAAATGAGCTTTTTTTGAAATGTGCTTTGTAAAATATAAATTGATATACAAACGCTATGACGTTTGCTGCATTAATAAACAGACCTTTTGTTGTTAAATTTGTCTTATGTTTGTATCTTTTAAATTTTGAATATTAATTTTACAAGTGTTAAGAGTGTAAGCTCTGAAAAATATTTTGGAAGTACAGTACAATTTATAAGTGAATGATATATAAAATAATAAAATATTATTCAAGCATAATATATTCATAGAATATAATATAAAGATAATATTCATAGAATATTATTAGAATACTCAGGCAATAAAAGCGATGGTTACCATATAGGAAGTTTCTTTTTAGTTTCATTACTTTCTTTCCAGTTTTATCGAGATATAATTGAAATATGACATTGGTAAGTTTAAGGTGTACGTGACGATTTGCTGCACATATATATTATGAAGTGTTTACCGCAATAAAGTTAGCTGACGTATTCTTTACTTCACATAATTGCCATTCGGTTGTTGTTGTTTTTATGTTGAGAACATTTAGGACCTACTCTCATGGCTCCTTTTGTGTGTACAATACAGTATTGTTAACTACAGTCACCAGGCTGTACATTAGTTTCCTGGAACTTACTCATTTTATAACGAAAGTTTGTACCCTTTGACCAAATCTCTCCATTTTTCTGAACCCCTGGCAATCCCCATTTTACGCTCCATTTCTATGAGTTCAGCTCTTTTAGATTCAACATATAAGTGAGATCATAAAGTATTTGTCTTTCTCTGCCTTTTTGCACTTAGCATAATGCCCTCAAGGTCCACCTATATTGTTGCAAATGGCAGGATTTCCTTCTTTCTCATAGTTGAATTATATAGATGGATAGATATTTTACATTTTCCTTACCATTCAACCATCAACGGACACTTAGTTGCTCCCATGTCTTGGCTACCATCAATAATGTGGCAGTGACCATAGGGGTGCAGATATCTCTTTGACATAGTGATTTCTTTTCCTTCAATTATATCTACCCAGAAGTGGAATTGCTGGATCACATGGTAGCTCTATTTTTAATTTTTTGAGGAAACTCCATACTGTCTGCCACAGTGTCTGCACTAATGTACCTTTCCCACAGCAGCACACAAGGGTTCTGTTTTCTCCACAGACTGACCAACATTTGCTGTTTCTTGTCTTTCTGATAATAGCCAGTGATCGCTCACTGTGGTATTGATTTGCATTTACCTGAAGATTAGTGATGTCAAGCACCTTTTCGTGTACTTGGCTATTTGTATGTCTTTGGAAAGGTGTCTATTCAGGTGCTTTGCCCATTTTTAATTTGATGATGATGATTTTTTGTTGTTGAGTTGTATGAGTTCCTTATTTATTTTGGACATTAACCCCTTATCAGGTATGAGACTTGCAAATATTTTCTCCCATTCCATAGTTTACCTTTTCATTTTGTTGATTATCTTCTTCGCTGTGCAGAAGTTTAATGTAATCCAACATGTTGATTTCTGCTGTGTTGCCTGTGTTTTTGGTGTCACATCCAACAAATCGTTGCCAAGACCAATGTCAAGGTACATTTTCCCTGTTTTCTCCTAGTTTTAGGGTCAGATCTTACATTTAAGGAAGCCTTTAGAAGTCTGTTTGTTTGTTTTTTGCCTAGAATTTGACCCATCCAAATACAATTATATGGTTTAGAACTGAGCTGTCCCCAAGGCTTTCTGGACTTGAAAAAGCCCTTAAAACATATTCTTTCTCTTCTTTTCTAGAAGTTTTTATGTTAGCCAGTCCTCCCTTAAATAAAATGGCAAGTTATTATTATATTTATTTCATGACAGCATCAAAATATTCAGTTGCATATTTCCCTTTATGATTTAAATGGTATTAAAGAATTCATTCTGGAATATTCACTATGCTCTTACATCAAAAATGATTATCCCTGCAAGCTCTGATTTTAAGTGAAACATATTAATTAATTAATTAATTAATACTACTTAGCATCTGCGTAGCACCTGATACTTTCAAAGTACTCAACGATTATTAATTAGTTAATCTTCCCACTAGCCCTGGGAGGTAGGTCGGCGCTCCCCTTTCTTTTTACAGACCCAGAGATTAAGTGTCTTGCCCAAGAACCCAGACATTCAAATTATACTTGAACTTGGAGTTTGATTTCTAGTGTTTCCTGCAGACTACAGAACTCAGCTGCTCAATAACAGTAGATTAAAATAGAGTAGATAAGAATTCATTGAAGTCGGTTTGTAACTCTGCTCAATGACAAAACAGTAAATATTTGAACTTGACTTTTTGCTTTCGCCTGTCTTAGAGTTTTTTATAAGGAAACCATGGCTCATTTAAAAAATTATAGTAATTTAAAAACAATTAGAAAACTAAACCGAGTTCCTGGTAGAGAAAGATCAGTCTGAGGAAGAGAGTGACCTACTTCATCTTTAATAATTGAGTTAACGGAAAATCGGACTAGTTTGCCAGGAGCACTTCTAGTCATTTTCATGGGGCCTTTTTTTTGACAGTCTGCTCCCATCAAGAAGTATGTTTAAGCAGAAGAGAGGTGAGGTATTATTATTCATTCATACGCACCCCACCAGCCCTATCCCCTCACTGGAAGCCCATTTTGGGTATGAGTTAATCTCTTTGGGCAGCGGCTTTCTCAGAGCTGGTGTGTTTGCCCAAGGCTGCTTTCTGTGACTTGAAAAGCCATCTCGGCTTCGGTTTTCTCTGTTAATACCTCTCCTCATGCCAGGAAAAGCCAAGACTCCATTTTTAATTTTTCATCATTTCAAAAAGAATGTTCATCTGAGTCATTTCTCAGTCACGTAACTTCTTGTGGCTTTTTTCAGAACTCAATGGATTCCTTGCCTCAACTATATGCCTTTCCATTTACTACTTGGGAATCATCAGTTTTTGAAAACTGGAAGTTTTTGTTTCATCTTTATCTCCTACAAAACCTGGTCCTCTGTTTTTATATGTGAGAATTTGGCTAGACGTGAGGTGAGATAACATTTGTCCTCTTCTACTGTTGTTTCTTATATTGTTATTCCTTTTAAAGGCAATAGATGAGAAAAAGGAAAATGCATTCTTTTTTAAAAAAATTTTATTGGAGTATAGTTGATGTACAATGTTGTGTTCGTTTCAGGTTTACAGCAAAGTGATTCAGTTATACATTACATATATTCATTCTTTTTCAGATTCTTTACCCATATAGCTTATTACAGAATATTGAACAGATTCCCTGTGCTCTACAGTAAGTCTTTCTCGGTTATCTATTTTATATATAGTAGTGTGTGTATGGAAAATGCGTTCTTAAAGTTTCTTTCTTGTCCCTAAAGTGATGATCCTGGGATGCTAACAAGAAAGTGAAGGAATTAGCAAACCCCCCAAAACTCCAACTTAGAACACGTGAGAAAAATGCAAGCCTTCTTGTGTATCCACCTCTCTGCCAGGCCAAGGGAGGGTTAGCGGGTGGGAGCAGGCAGCCAGGTGCCAAAATGATAAATCTATTGATAAAGGAAACAATAATTTTCCAAATTTGTCATGTGATCTTTACAGTATAAATGTTAAGGATCTATTCAACATATAAATCAATTATGAATCATGTGTTATCATAAAAAATTCACGAAACAGGAATTTCAAATATTAGATAAATTTGGGCTTCCCTGGTGGCGCAGTGGTTGGGAATCTGCCTGCCAGTGCAGGGGACACGGGTTCGAGCCCTGGTCTGGGAAGATCCCACATGCCGCGGAGCAACTAAGCCCGTGAGCCACAACTACTGAGCCTGCGCGTCTGGAGCCTGTGCTCCGCAACAAGAGAGGCCACGATGGTGAGAGGCCCGCGCACCGCAATGAAGAAATTTAAAAAAAAAATTAGATAAATTTTAAAACAATATTTTAAGTAATATTTCTACTACATGCTAATAGTAGAAAATTAATAACAGTATAGTGAGAGCAATAATGCTTTATTATTTCTGAAAACTTTGGTTTCAGTTTTATAATACAGTAATTTAAATGTCTATTCATAAGTTCAGTTTATTTTACTACTTGCTTTCAATAGCCGTCATAACTAAGAAATAAAAAACCCTTCACAAAGATACATAATTCCCAGTGGGAGAAATGCACCAAGAGCTTTATTTAATTAAATTATATTTGTTTTTCACACCTCCTGTATTTGATTTTTGAACTTTTATGTAAAGGTTTTGTTGAACTCTTGCTATTAAAGGTCCATCTTCCTTTATCAATCGATTGTACCAGCAAACTAATAGGAAGATGTGTCTTTTATTTTTATTCTTAGCTATTTTGGGGGGAAAAAACTTTTAAGCACATCAGAGGATTCTGTTTCTAAGTTTCTAAAGTTTGCAGCTGTGGGTTTGTTTTTTTTTTTTAGGGACAATGTATTTACATAATTTTAAACCACAAATTGCAGATGAAGGAAACACAGTCATCTGTTTCTTTCAGTAAGCAATGCTTTCTATCATTTTGTTGATATAAAACTCTACAGTTAGTATGCATTTGGCTGCAAATGACAGAAAACTTGACTTAGTGGTTAAAGTCAGGAAGGTATTAAACTATGTAATAAGTTCTTACAGGATGGAATAGGAGCTCTGTGATGCTGTCAAGGACCCAGGCTCTTTCTTTCTTTCCTTTCTGCCATTCTTAGCATGCTTATTCTTCTCATGCTGACACCTCATGGTTACAAAATAACTGCTGTTGCTCCAGTCGTCCTGTACTCATTCATGGGAGCCTCTTGAGCAGACAGGATAAGGTTAAGGGAGAAAAAAAAAAAATCTCTCTTCTTTATTATCTTCCTATTATTGTGGAAATTAAATCTTTCCCTTTTAATGTGGCTGAGAAAAACTCACAAAAGGGGTAGGAGAAAGTTCACCTCTGCTATTTCTTCATGTTTCATCTGCCTGTCCAGTTGTATCATCTCAAAGCTGAAGTTCTCTTTCTTGAAACTTTCAAGCCACTTTTCCATCTTGTGAAAGTTAGCCGGCAAATACTAGAGCATGTCATGTGGATTCCATTTGACAAGACTTGGAGCCTCTGCCGGCCCAAGTCCAGTCCACCCTTAGGACAGCTGTGTGCTACGTGTGTCACAGGACCACCGGGTGGGAGCAGCCTGTGTCACTGCTAGGGATGCTTATCTCCTTTCTTTTTGACAGAAACATATCTACAGCACTGCTCTTCCAAGGTGTGTTTTTTGCAGCCCCTGGCAATAGGCATCTCGTTGGAGGGCCTCCTTGGCCGAAGAGCTAATTTCACTATTTCACTAAAGAAAACCTCAAAAATGTCTTCTTTCTGTTAACCATGAGTGGGCTGGCTGCTGGAGCTCCACAGAGCCCTTCCCACAGCACACAGGCATCTGCTGACACCATGACCTAAACTCCTGCCCCAAACAATGAAAACAGAAAGGGACTCACTTCTCTGCAAATCTTTTTTATTTTTTACTACCAGAGGACGTAAGTCTAGCACAATGTAACATAATGTTGTCGTCGACACGTGTAATCCTTAGACATCTGTAAAGGGAAGATGTATAAGATGGAGCTCTGGTATTCTGGACAAAGTAAGCAAATGCAGGAAGATGAAAGATCCAAGGACTTTTAACTTAATTTTCTTTCTGGTTGAAGTCACTTGTATTGAAATGTTAACTGACCCTTTTCCTTGGATCTTAGGCTGTAAGTGAAGGAAAACTTCAGGAGTAGGTATATTATGTTGGGTGGTGAGGCTAAGGTGATGAGGTCATGGGGGTATCTTCTCGACCTCAAAGGACTTCCCTTTAGACCTTCCAAATGAAATAAAAATAAAATCTTAGGCCTCAAGGTGAAAGTTGAATTTCTATTTCCTGAATAAATGATGGTTGGCTTGCTTTTTCTTTTAGTCCTTGAGGATATTGTATTCCTTCACTATGTGAGAATTCTGGACAGCCTCTTTTTTGTTTTCTTTAAGACTTAACAAGACTTAAATCTTAGAAAATATGTCAATGCATTTCAGCATCTGGGCACACAATTAATCTTCATCTATCTCTGGTAATATAAACACACCTGTGGGATGTTTTCCATTGAATACATGAAAAGAAAACTCATAATAAATCTCAGACTGATCACTTCATCATGACTGACAGTGCTGCTGGGGGCTGCCTCTTGAGGAGTATAATTTGGGAGTCTATAAAAGCGGGAGACTGATTTCTACAGAGCCTTTCTTTCTCTAGTATTTATCCCAGGCTGCGTGACTCTCCCTCCTTTTTCATAAAAAAAAAAAAACCTCATACAATGTGCTTCTTATATTTAGTTTATATGACTGAAAGCACACACACACTTACATATGCATCATTGCTATCTAATACCTGGAAGACACAGAGATGGCCAAGGAGGGTGTGTAGGATTGACTGCTGCATTTGTCACCCAGAAGGGTCCTTCTAGAACTTGTTGCTTTGGAGGGACAAGAGAGAAAAATTTAGTCCCTTAACTGGAAAAAGTGCTCCTACGGAACCCATTAAGTAGTAGATTTAACATCGTTATTGGGATTCGACTGCACTCATCATCAGGAGGGTGTTAGACCAATCTCTCCTATTCTGTGACAGTAGTTTTCAAACTGTTCCAGCATGTTCTGGAGCACGCCTCAGGGGTCTGGGGTGTGGGTGGAAAGTGGCACGTGGGAAAGTTACATGGAAGAGTCTAAGGCCCCCTTCCCATCCCATCTTTGATAAGAACCTCTGTGCTTTGATCAGGTTTATACATTTGATTTTAACGGTGTGCTATTCAAATTGATTTGGAGACCACGGGTCAGCGGTAGATAAAGGGTAAATAAAAATTCCAGATACCTGGCAAAATAACTCCCTCATTTTCAGAATTAGTTAATTCTGTTCTGCTGAATCTGATGGCCATGTCCTTGTGGCTTTGTAGCCATGAAGGTAGAAATACCTTCATGTGTAAGGTATTTAAATACCCTCATGAGTAAGGTAAAGTAAGCAGCACTCTCTCTCCATTTTGAATTGGATGACATTTCCCCAATATTAGGGAAAAAAAGTTTTATTTATATGGTGGAGGACTTGGGAAGAGAGAAGTTTGAATTGTAAAGATTAAAACTTTTTAGTTTAATATACTTTTAGACTTAGAGAAAAGTTGCAAAACACAATACACCTAGTTCCCACATACCTCTCACCTAACTTCCTCTAATGTTAACAGCTTACAAAGCCTAGTACATTTATCAAAAAATCTTGGATAATTAGCTTTAATGCAATGTCCTGAACTAATCTAAATACTCATGAAATTTTGCCAGTTTACCCATTAATGTCTTTTGTACTGGTCTAATTTCCAATCCAATATTCTGCATTTCATTTGTTGTCTTGTGCCCTGATTCTGCTCCAATCTACGATCATTCCTCAGTCTCTGTTTTTCATAAAGATTCTCGGTGGTTGTGTGTTGAGTGGTTAATACTGACTTTAACTTGTTTAAGAATGAGATTTAAAATTTGCTTGACACTCTTCAATAAACATTCTCAACTATGGCAGAACAATAGATAGTGAAAATTTATTACCTACACATATGGAACAGTTGTCAAAAATCCTAGGTTTTGACAGCTTAAAACCTGTGTAAATTGGTAACATTTTAGGCCAGACTTAATATTCCATAAGTTGAACATAAATCTACATAAATATGTAGCTATAATACTATGAATTTACTGGGTCTGTGTTCCATAGATTTACAAAGAAAATAGTGGATAATCATTTTTACTTTATTTTAAGATGTGTGTTTATTAGTTTTCAAAAATACAGGGGAGTGGGAGAGGGTAGTGATTCTCTGTCTAGGTGTAAATAATCTCTAATTGTACTGTTTTAAGGTCAAATAATATGTCTGTATAATGTTTAATAGGAAAATTCTCTTCTAGCAAAGTATGTATTCAATTTTTAAGGTTTCCAACATAGCCAAAAAAAAAAAATTGTGCACTACGATCTCCCACAATATCTGTGGGTTTTTCTCACTGTAACTTCTCCTGCAGTGCTCTTGATTTTTCTTCATAGATTTTATGGTTCCTTTGCTAAGAGAACACACATTTAGGACTCTTTTCATCTTTCTGGTGTGTTGCTCCTTTTACTATTATGATTGTTAATTTTATGCATCAATTTGCCTGGGCCCCTCTACCCAGATATTTGATCAAGTATTATTCTGGATGTTTCTGTGAAGGTATATTTTTGAATGAGATTAACATTTAAGTCATTGAACCTTTCACAATAGCCAAGACATGGAAACAACTTAAATGTCCATTGACAGATGAATGGATGAAGAAGATGTGGTATTTATATACAATGGAATATTACTCAGCCATAAAAAAAGAATGAAGTAATGCCATTTGCAGCAACATGGATGCAACTAGAGATTATCATACTAAGTGAAGTAAGTCAGAAAGAGAAAGATAAATGCCATATGTTATCACTATGTGTAGCATCTAAAATATGACACAAATGAACCTACCTATGAAACAGAAACAGAATCAAGGATGTAGAGAACAGACTGGTGGTTGCCAAGGGGGGTGGGGGCTATTGGGGAAGGAAGGAGTGGGAGGTTGGGGTTAGCAGATGTAAGCTTTTATATAGAGAATGGATAAACAACAAGGTCCTACTGTATAGCACAGAGAACTATATTCAGTAAACTATGACAAACCATAATGGAAAAGAATATAAAAAAAGAATGTATATAATTGTATAACTGAATCACTTTGCTGTACAGCCTAAATTAACATGACATTGTAAATCAACTATATTTCAATTTAAAAAGTTGATAAAAAATAAATCAGTGAACTTTGAGTAAAACAGATTGCCCTCCATGATGTGGGAGGGTCTTGAAGGCCTTAATAGAACAAAGTCTCAAGTCCCCTGAGCAAGAAGGAATTCTGCCAGAAGACAGCCTTTGAACTCTGTGGTGGTTAATTTTACGTTTCAACTTGACTACATTACTGGGTATCCAGAAATTTGGTCAAACATTATGCTGGGTTACTTTGAAGGTGTTTTTGGATGAGGGTCACACTCAGATCAGTACACTAAGTAAAGCAGATTGTCCTCCCAACTGCAGGTGGGCCTCATCCAATTAGTTGAAGACCTGAATAGAATAAAAGGCTGACCCTTTCCTGAGTTAGAATTCTCCTGCCTGACTACCTTGGAATTGGGATGTCAGCTCTTCCTGGATCTATAACAGGCTTCCAGCCTTTGAACTTGAACTGGGACATCAGCTCTGAAAATCTTGGATGTGCCAGCCTCCATAATCTTGTGAGTCAATTTCTTAAAATAAATCTCTTTTTTTTCTCTATGTGTATACACATTCTGTCTCTGGAGAACCCTGACCAGTACAATTATTATGTAGTACCCTCTTTATTCCTAATAATGACTTTTGCCCTAATGTCAGTTTTACTTAATATTGATGGTGCTGCCCCAGCTTGTCCTTGGTACCTTTTCCATTCTTTACAGTCAGTCTTTGTGCATCATATTAAAGGGTGTTGTTATAAAGCTTTTATGGCTTGATTTTGTTTATTATTCAATCTGAAATTCTAATCTTTTAAGGTATGAATATAATCCACTTACATTTATTGTTAAATGGACACATATTTGGACGAACTTGTCATCATATTTTACATTTTCCATTTAACAGACTCTTTCTTGCCTTCCTTTTCCCTCCTTTCCCATGTTCTACTGGATTCATCATACCTTCTTTCTATCTCCTTTTTCCTTTAGTGGTTTGGGTTTGCAGTAACAGCAGGTACTGATGGGTAAGAGCCTATTGTGCTCTAAGGACTTGGTAATTTGTGCAACATTTCCCACAGCACTATGAGATATCTGTGGTTAGTTTTTCCACTTAGAAATGAGAAAACTGTGGTGCGGAAGAATTAGGTAACTTGGCTAATGTTTTATGGGTAGTAAAGACTGGTCGAGAGGCCGTATTCTCAACAGCCTCATGCTGATTCTCAGGTTAGGTATTGCATTTCTAACTCTTAGTGTCGGGCACCATATATTTACAAGCAGTCTTGACAGAATGAAGTTCAAACTTAGTCGACGTTCATGTGTTCTTCCCCCAAAATCTGAGGATTATAAAAAGCTTTCTTTCACTGACCTCCTCTTCTTTATTATATGTTATTGTTGTCTAATGTTAACTAATTTTGTTATACCTTCTTAACTACTGCCTTCCGAATTCATTATTATTATTTACAATAAAAGCTTATTTAGATGTGCTAACTTCCTTAATCATCACCACTTCCGCTACCCAACAGCTTCCTCTGAATCCACTTCCCTTTTTCTCGGGTATGTCTTTCAGGACTAGCACTTCTCTTGAATGTCTGTAAATGGCCAAGTCTCTTGGTGGCTGTCTGCAAATGACCTTATTTTTGCTCAAATTCCCAAGATTATTTGGAAGAATATAGATTTTTGCATTTTTATTTTCCCTCAGTGCTTCAAATGTATTATTCAATTGTCCTGGCAGCTATTGTGTTGTTAAGAAATCTTCTCTCAGCAACTGTATTTGTTTCACTGGTAATCTTTGCAGAAGTCTATCTGAAAGCTGTCAGAGTTGCCTGTTCTTTTTTTTTTTAATCACCTTTTTTAGAATAGATTCAGAAAATTTCCAAAGATAGTGCAGAGTCCCATTTTCCCTGTTGTTATATATGTTCCATTCCATACTACATTTGTCACAGCCAGAAACCAGTGTTGGTACTTTACTAAATGTACCAACTAAACTCTACACTTATTTGGATTTCACTGGTTTTTCCTAATTCCCTTTTTATGTTCCAGGATTCCATCCAGGACACCACATTGCACTGAATCATCCTGTGTCCTTAGGCTCCTCTTGGCTGTGAGGGTTTCTCATACTTTTTTTTTGTTTGTTTTCGAAGACTGCGGCAGTTTTGAGGAAGACTGGTGAGGTATTTTGTAGAATATCCCTCAGTTGGGATTTGGCTAATGTTTTTCTCATAATTAGACTGAGGTTATGTGTTTTGCAGAGGGAAAGTACCCTTTCCATCCCATTGGACCAAGGATGCATCCTGTCAATATCGGTGGTACCGACCAGATTTTCTCCTCTGTGCATTGGCTTCCTCATGTCTCGTATGACTCTTGGGAGCAAGTCACAAAGTGCAGCCTGGCTCATGGATGAAGTTGTGGGAGAGGCAATTAAGCTTATGTCTTTTTAAAAAATTTTTAAAGTTATTACACTTTTTTTTTAAAAAAATTATTTATTTATTTTTGGCTGTGTTGGGTCTTCGTTTCTGTGCGAGGGCTTTCTCTAGTTGTGGCAAGCGGGGGCCACTCTTCATCGTGATGCGCGGGCCTCTCGCTGTCGCGGCCTCTCTTGTTGTGGAGCACAGGCTCCAGACGCACAGGCTCAGTAATTGCGGCTCATGGGCCCAGTTGCTCCGTGACATGTGGGCTCTTCCCAGACCAGGGCTCGAACCCGTGTCCGCTGCAGTGGCAGGCAGATTCTCAACCACTGCGCCATCAGGGAAGCCCTATGCCTATTTTTAAAATATCGTCCTATTTTTATTATGTTTCTACTTTTAAAATGTCTATAAACATCTTCAACCTCAATGTTATTTCATATTTGCTCATATGGCTGCATTATTTCATATTTGTTCATATGGTTGCGTCATTTCTGGTTCTTGAAGGGCCCTAATTCTTCTTGTAATGGAATCTTCTGACTCTTGCTTCATTCTATCATGTGGATTGAAATACCTCATTGTGAGTTTATCTTCCGAGGGGGTGGTTCGTTTTGCCATCATCCTGTTTACCTTCAGGTTTTGCTTTGTTTTGATTTTCTGCTCCTGCTGGGCCCCTAATGATTTCAATGGTCCTGGTCCAACATTTATGGTAATTTCTTAGTTCAGAGTTTCTGCTTGGTACACCAAAGCCAAACACCACTCTGAGGGTTTTGATTTCTCCCAGATGCTTTTTCCCTTCCCTTCAAGGTCCTGGCCAGGTGGCACGCTTCCTTGCTGCTTCCCAGCACCAGCTGGTAAAGTTTTTCTGGTCCCAGCTCACCCACTGGGCAGAAAACAATGCATCCTGGCTAGAGGGGCTCAGAGACCCCATGGAACAGCACCCCTGGGGGATATTTGGGAGTCTTCTCTGCTTTTCACCATGTCCTGGACTTCTTTATTTCTGGATTTCCCTTTCAATGCAGATTTCCCTTTCTTCCAAATGTGGTATGATTTTTAAAATTTTTCCGTGTTTCACCCAGCATTTTTATGTGTTTGAAGTCAGTCTGCCACTTTACTAGAAATCTCCTTTAATCCTTTTGTCAATACAATATTTCCTATGTTTGATATGTCATCTTTATTGTGCAGAATCAAGGATGGGGAAATTTTGATCCAGAATATTAATCTTACTTTGGGATGTTACAGATCTGCTAGTAATTACGTTTATGATTCAAAAATCTTTCTAGTAGTTCTTCAGGGTAAATGCAGTCAGAACTTCTGAAGATAGTTATTAAATATTCATTGAGAACGTACTGTGTGTAAGGTATTTTATGATAAACCAATGACCAAGACATAGTCTTTGCCTTAAGGAGATAAAGCACCAGCATGGATAACAAGAAAGTTGAATGTATAAGTGACATAAAAATAGTTTACCGAAAAGTCTGCAAGAGGCCATAGAAAGATGAGACCGTTTCTAGCTAGGAAGATCTGGGAAGGTCTGATGGAGGAGGGCATGAAGGGAACTTGAAAAATAGGTAAAATTTGGAGATGTGGCAATTGCTGATGCTGTCAGCTCAAACCTGGATTCAAATGTCAGGCAATGAGGCCACCAAACTGCCTGGAATTTTGGTGCACACACGAGGTGCACAGCACTGCTGACTGAGTATATGATGCAGGGGCAGCCTGTCATCGTGTTCAGGGAATACTGGAAAGTGCTGAAAATATCTTCTTTCCAATGGAATAAGAAGGTCTTGGGGGCAAGCGGTGGTTAAGGATGAGGAAGATTTCATCAGTAGAAACTTCTTGACAATTAAAACGATGAATCAGAAACAAATATACAAACAAGTTGTCGGCAGTCGCCACACCCTCACTCCCGGGGAGCTCGGCTCCACCCGGCTGTGGCATCCCCCCGGGGCTTGAGGAGGCCTGAGCCCTGCACCCAAGGTCCCTGGTCCCCGGGCAAGCAGAGGAGGAGGGCGATCAGGAAGCAGGAACGCAATTGCTGGAGAAGCTTCACTGTAACCATTAGGAAGAAAGAGCCACAGTGCACTTAAGCGAACATTGAAAAAGCATGTTAACTTATTAATAACAGTAACGAATATTAGTACACTTGTTGATAGTTCTCTTGTCTTTCAAGCAATTTATAAACGTTAGCTGATCAATTAACAATGGCTTCCTCCCAATACTCACGGTAGCTCTGAACACAGAGCCTGAGGAGGGCAGGGGCGCGGTCACAGATTCGGGGTCCTGGAGCCAGTGTCCCCACTACCCATCTAGGCTCTGCCTTGGGGCACGGGCTGCCTACATGCCTCAGCTCCCGTCCCTACCCTGAGCTCAGAAGAACTGCCTGTGTGGTTTCTCCTCTACCTTTCTCTCTCCTTTTCTTTCTCTCTCCCTTTCTTTCTCCCTTCCTTCCTTCCTCTCTCTCTCTTTCTTTCTTTCTTTCTCCCTCCCTTTTAAAAAATGCTTATGACTTTTGAGCCGAGAAAACCAGACCCCTTTCTCCCCCGAGGTTGTACTTGTTCTTTCTGTGTTACTGTTCCTGATGTAAGCAACTAAGCCTAACAACAGGGCCCTGGCGTCGTTCTGCGTTACCCCTTTTATTTACTGTCGCAAGAGAGGCTTAGTTCGATTGCTCTCCCTCTAGCAATGAGTGTCTGCACCGGCCAGACGCTCTCCAGGCAGCTGTTTTGGGGGATGGACCCGCCCCCCTAGAAAGATGACGAATTTGGGGGGAGCAGCAAAAGGCCTTAGGGTATGTCTGCTTGAGGAGGAGGATTTAGACTGACCCCGTGGCAAGGCGCTGGGTGGCGAAGGAGGAACAAGGTGCCCCCGGGAAGAGCCGGGGGAGAAGGAAGGGGAAGGAGGAGCTGAGGCCGAGACAGGAGCATCCGCCCCGGAGCGCCAGCTGGTCCCCGCGCGCTCCCAGGCTTTCCGCGCCTGGCGCGCCCTGGGGCTCAGGAGATTCATTTGGCAACGACCGCAGTGCAGTGTTGAAATGAAGACCCATAAAGCCTCCTCTCTAACCTGCTTCCTCCCCTCCAGCTCGGGAAGGGGACCTCCGCCTGTCTCCGAGGAGGAGCTGGCGGTGGCCACCTCAGGCCCTGCGCATCCCCGGCACTGGTCCCCCGGGGGGCTTGGGGGCGGCCTCCGGAGGCCAGGACACGGGCTTCGGCTGCTTAAGGCCGATCACACACCAGCCAGCCGAGTGAGTGTCCCGGTGACAAAGGCTGTGCATTCCTTCCGCATTGATCTCCCAGTCACTCGTTAGGAAGCGACTGGGTTAGATACAGCCCTTGGGCATTTTTCCAATGCAAAGCCACTTAGCATTAAAATTGCAGCTTTTGGCTTTTTTACAAGACTTTATCAAACCCATTTAAAAACCTACCTTGAATCACAGCCCACTCTCCAGATAGCCTCTACTTTGAACTTTGACCTCTGTAAGACAACAGCCAATAACTGCGCCATTTAACGTTGAATTTTCTCTATGATAGGCAATTCTCATGGAAATATACTAAATTGTAGTATATTTTGTTTGTTTAGTATATTTTGTTTGAGCTTCGGTTTTTTTGGCAATTTGAGAGCAGAGGTGCTTTTATATTATTATTCTGTCATCAGTACTTCCGTAGCCCAGTGTAAACAATCTTATCTTCCAGTTGTAGTTTAAATTTCTGTGGAAAAGGAGTTAACATTTTAGAAATTCAGAATGTGTGAGTTTCATACAGCGTCCAGTGTTTCCCCCGCGAGGGATGGAGGCCGTCTGCTGGGACCCCCCCCCCTCCCCCGCCCCACTGGGGGAGAACTCAGGAAGGAGGTCTCCCCAAGCCCACCTCTAGACATGCTGTGTTTTTTTAAAGACCATTTTTCTTTTATTTGTGTCTGATAAATTCATCAGTTACAGAGACACTGATCATTTCTTTGGAAGCAAACGCACATCTCATGATGGAAACAGTCTAGCGTATACCCAAAGGTCAGAGTCACTGTGACTGATGGCTTCCGAACAAAGTACCCGTCCCTAGGAGAGGCAGGGGCTGACAGGAGCATCAGAGAACTCCAGGCATCTCGGGGCTCATTTGTTCGCCTCGCACTACTGACTTGGGCTGTGGTTATTCCTGCCACGTGACACGCGGACACACTCATGGCTCACCATCGGGCAGCTGCTGTGGACCAGAAGAATCTGCAAGCCCACAGTGACTGGGGCACATTTCCTCTGAATAAGCCCCATATGAAGGCAGACTGGGGGTCCGAAGCTCTTGGACCTGGGCCCCCCCGAGACTGACCAAGGCGTGAATCTGTGTGCAAATGTGTCTTTCTGCTCTTGTTTACATGGCCTTGAGAGTAGAAAGAAGAAAGGCTTGTGACCAGCTGAACCTTGTGTGGTATTTCAAGCAGGAAAACTGTAGTTCGCAAGATCACAGGATAAATCCTCATTTGGTGTTTTCTTATTTTTTTCTTAATAGGATAATGTAAAATTTTCCAGAATAGAGTGGAAGAATGTAGATTAAATGTAAGAACTTCCAAAACTTAAATAACACAAAGATTTGAGCCCTCTGAATGTAGAATTTTATTACTTTATATTTCCTTTTAATATTTTTCTGTGGACAAACTTGCATGAACAGAAATATACTTTAGTTTAATTATACCGAACATAAGCCTCAAGTTCTATTTTCTTATTGGCATGTTGTTCCACCTCATTTACTACCTTTCACACTTGCCCTCATCCTGTGCCATCGTACGTAGCACAACTTGCCAGCTGCCCGGTGAGGCCTCGCTGGCCCTGAGCTGCTAAAGGATGCTCTGTCCACCTCTGGTCAGAGGAGGGTGAACCGATGACCTCTGGGGGCTTCCAACTCCCAGTGTCTGTGGACCCTCAAGTCCCTCACTAACGTCACCATGTATCGCGACTATCTCTGGGCTCTGTAGGTGGGAGGGGCATCCCAGTCCTATGTTCACGCAACAGGGAATGGGAAACAGCCGTTGTAAACACTGAGCATCAAACACGTGCACTTTTTACTTTGCTGTTTGATTTCAAGAGTTACGCATTAAATCTCATAAATAAAAATGTCAGTCTACTGTTCCCCGAAGGAGGTGGACCATAATTTTCCAAATCGTAAGTGTGTGGGCTGTGCATTGTGACTTCTTTCCAAAAACACAGTGTGCAAAGGGCAGGAAGAGAAACCTGGCACACATGACCTCAGCCAGTTGCTCACCTGGGGACCTCCTTTCTCCTTGGTCTGTTATTGGGGTGCACGTGTGGATGGTGGTCCTCTTCATTTCTGATTTTTTTTCTTTTTTTTTTGGCGGTACGCGGGCCTCTCGCTGTTGTGGCGTCTCCCGTTGCGGAGCACAGGCTCCGGACGCGCAGGCTCAGCGGCCGTGGCTCACGGGCCCGGCCGCTCCGCGGCACGTGGGATCTTCCCGGACCGGGGCACGAACCCGCGTCCCCTGCGTCGGCAGGCGGACTCTCAACCACTGCGCCACCAGGGAAGCCCCTTCGTTTCTGATTTTATGAAAAATTGACAAATGAAGAAAAGAAGATAAAAAACACAAACTCAGAGCCTCCCAATTATTTATAGGATGTTAAAAGTCTTGCATGAGGCGCTCAGAAATCTTTGGTGTGTGTGTATTTTCATTTTTGTGATGCAAATGAGATGGCTAGGTAGCTATGTAGTTTACAATATGAGGAAATATTTCTTTCAAATTGTAATCAATATGCATATGCAAAACAGCTGAGGCCCCAAGGATTTACATCAAGTTTTCTGGCCTTTTGGAATTCAGTGCTTTACTTTCTTCTTTTTTTTAAGGATATGATGATCTATGGAAAGTGTCCTGCTGTGATCCCCTGTGGGATCCTAGGATCTTCTGTGTGACCTTGAGCAGGTTGCTCAATCTCTCTGGGCCCTGGTTCTCAGGCTGCAGCACCAACAGGAAAACTTATCATCCTCATTTGGTGTTTCCAGAACATTGTGAACATTAATGAAATGGTGCCTGTGAAAATCAGAAGTCCTCAGAGGTGGGTACAATGAAAATGTGACATTTGTTACTGTTATGGAGAGATTCCATAAACATAATGCATGTAAACTGAATGTCTAAATATTTGTGTATGCATACATTCTCGCCTTTACGAGGGTTCATAAAACTCAAACAGCATTCATTGATTTTTGTCTTATTGTAAACAGAAAAAGCAATAAAACATACCCAGGACATAAAAACACTTAAAAACTTTCCGGGCTTCCCTGGTGGCGCAGTGGTTGAGGGTCCGCCTGCCGATGCAGGGGAACCGGGTTCGTGCCCCGGTCCGGGAGGATCCCACGTGCCGCGGAGCGGCTGGGCCCGTGAGCCGTGGCCGCTGAGCCTGCGCGTCCGGAGCCTGTGCTCCGCAACGGGAGAGGCCACAAGAGTGAGAGAGGCCCGCGTACCGCAAAAAAAACCCCAAAAAACAAAAAAATTTCCCTTTACCAATAAAAATATGCTTAACTAGTTATGGGCCATCACCATTTTGTTGAAGAGCTGCATATTTACCACATCTGTCCCCTCACCTCTCCCACCAAAAACAAAAACAAAATCTCCAAGGGAATTCTTTGCTTCCAGAAACTCTAAGCCCCTTACAGATATCAAGATTTCCTATCATGGCAATAGCAGTGCAAAAATGTACCCGCGCAAAGGTATTCTGATTTAGTAATGGTAGAAAGTTGTCTAAACACACCGTACGTCCCTAAATGCAGGGGTATAATCTCCTCCCATCTGTACCTTTAGATAGGGATTCACTATTTCTCAGGATTGTTTTCATTCTTGGAATCCTACAGTTACTCAAAAAAAAAAAAAGAAAGAAAAAATTAATTTCTCTCCTAAGGAGTAGAGTCCAGGATGTGACACACATAGACAGCTGCTCAGATTTCCTGGTTCTGTGCCATCCTCCGATGCCTCCGTTTATAGAAAAGGAAGAGCCAAGGCATAACAATCCTCCAGAACCACAGAATATTTCCAGATGGAAAGATAGGATTTTGTGAAAGCCCCTGTGGAAGAGTGAGCTTACTTTTAAAAGATGTTCTTATTAATGGAAATGATTAATTCACAAAGAGACATAGGTCTTTTTGTTATAGGTGTGCAAGTTAATATGATTTAGAAAAATGAGGCAGGCTATTCATCTTTTTATAGCCCTTCCCAAATCAACGTACGTATTAAAATAAAAGACTTGTTTTTTCAGTGAACTTGAAGGTATTTTAAAAGCATGCATTCACTTGGGCTTGCTATGAATATGTCACTGTTGATCCTATTTTATAGTAATTTAGATTTCCTCCAAGAGACTCGAATATCAAATGTCCAACAAATTACGCTGAGATGAAACTAGATATTTCTAATGTATTTTAAACAGTCGTTAAATTACCTACATTGGTTTATCTCATCTGAAATTTGCTGATCCTGCTTCTGAATGCTAATCACAGTTTCTGGCTTTTTATTTATATCGTTTAATCTTATATCTGCACATGAATTACTGCTATGCAGCCTGATGTAACTTATTCTGAGCCTCATTGTGTGTTTGTACCAATGGAAACTGCACAGGTGGCTGGCACGAAGTTGCCAGCTTCAGAGCACTGAGAAAATGCATTCTGCAGAGCCTCAGATATAGCAGATACTCAGCACACTGCAAGAGAAGCTGTCTTCTTAAATGAAGACAGCTGTATTCAAAATGGGTAAATGTGGGTCAAAATACGTAGGTGCTGTCAACGGGTGTGTTTATTGAGCAAACAAGATAAAATTCCATATATTACCGTATAGAATCCTTACCTCATATCCTGTTATCTTGAAATATACAAGAACTACAAACACATTTATCACCTATTACAAAAAGGAGCTTATTTAGATGGAGTAAAGAATAACAGTGAATAAAAAGTGAATATGTTTTGCAGAATAAATTGTCAATTTTGTTCTCCAAAGTCCGTTAAGAGGACTTCTATAGCTTGTTGTACAGGCTAGACTTATTCGTTTTTTCCAACCAGCCTACCTTGTACGGGCCTAAGAAGGGGTGTTTTTTTCCCCCCTCTCCATGTTATAAACACATATTTCCTGTAAACAGAAGGGTAGACTTAAGCTTCTAGAAATCCGAACAGATGGTACAATAAGAATTTGTCAGATCCCTCCCAGTACGACAATGATCGTTGGAATTTTCAGGGCAAAATCTATGAACCCTCTCCTTTCTAAAGGCGTGTGAAAGATCTCAGTGGTGTAATTTTACAGGGGGTTTTTGCAATGCTAGCTTTTTTTTTAGACCAAGAGTATTTCCTTCCATTGGTCTGAGGACATATTAGTTTTCATCTAGATCTACATATTATGTAAATTTGGGTGGCATAGCCTCCAAGATGGAGTAAGTGAATTTAATTTAAATTACATGTACCTCCTTAAATTAAACTAACATTGTTACAAAATTGTTCTCCTTATTCCTCCTTTTACACATTTCTCCCCTCTGTTTATCATTTTTCCCAACCACCTGAAATGGATGGGTTAAAAGAATTCAACTGCAGTCATAACCCACCTCCCACTCACCCACACCATAATGACGACCAGCAAATTATTTGGGGGAGAAATGTTGGCAATGACTACATCAGACATTTTATTTACAACAGATTCTTTTCCATTTGGATTCACTAAGGTTTTGCTACTCACTTAAAATACCTCACCATCTTCCATGACTGAATATGGGAATTTTTGTTGGCAGTTTTGTTCGAACAGCTCATGGCAACCGTGAAATAGTGAATCCCAGCAAAAGGAAAAAAAAGGCTTCATTACAACCTTACCCAAAATAAATGCTTGATGAATAGCCGCTACGAATCATTTCGCTGAAGTTCAGCCTTTTAGGATCTTCAGAGCCATTTTTATGGAGGGTGGTTCTCATTCTCTCTGTAAGTCAAATTTTCTTCATTTTACCTTAAGAAAAACTAAACTCAAATGTCTAAGACAACCTGGGACACACGGTAATTAACAAAAGTGAACCCCAGAGGCAGCCTTAGGGTCTAGACTTTATACATTTATTTACTTGTATGTTTAAGCTATACTGTAACACATTCCCAAACAAGATTGTTATTTTCATTACGTGAAAACGTCCACGGCTAGATTCTTAAAGACGAAAACAACAAAGACCTTTTAATATCACTGGTCATTGGTGTCATAACTCATGGTAATGCCCAATGGGAAAGAAAGCATTTATCCAGAATGCCAAATAAGCTTATTGGTTTTCTGGGATTTTCAAATGTAAGTGCCTTTTCTTCTTCCGAAGTCATTTGCCCCTCAAGTAGTCACCGGAACAGAAGATAATGAGGATATCGTTCACAAATCATAGATCAGGTGCTTGATTTTGATTCTCATCACTACTATGGTTGCTTTAACACTGGTTTATTTGAAAGTATCTAGCTCAGTACATTACATGGTTGCTCCTCTATTTCCTCACTGCTGCTTTCCTCTTGGCTACGTCTGGTAATATCTTACTCATATTACTACATTCTTGGTGCATTCTACATTTATAAAAACGCCTAAATTCATACAGCCTGCAGATATGTAAGAGTATCATTCTTAACGATGCTCTGGTCTGAATTGGAATGAGTGCAAAGCAGTGTCCAGTGCTCATTTGTCTCCTCTTGGGTGCACATGGTAAAATGTATTCATTTCATCATTAATACCTAAGATATCCCTTCACGCTTGTCACAAACACACATATACGCCACTTTGTCATCCACGATGGGCTGAAGTCCATAAACAATCAGGAAATTAGAAGATTTCTATCTAAGTCAATTAAGTATAATGGCGTATTTGTTTAGTGTATTGGAGCTGTCCTCATTAGGGGCTACCGGTTCATAATGCAATGTTTGCTGAACCTGGCTGAATGACAGATTGGTATTCTTTCTACTCCTGTGACCCCAAAGCTATTTGTTTTTCTTTTAAAAGCTCTCTATAGTGTTTCCTTAATGTGGATGGTAAAATAAATAAGCCTTTAGGTTCAAATGTAAGTCAACGTGGAATCCACTAATTTGCTGATTGTTGATGAAAATTAAGCAGTCTATAAACTTTAGATGAGATAGATGCATAAATCTAGCTCTACCAGATGCCAGGCACACCATAAGAACTCGGTGCATGGTTTTCTTTTGAATGAATAAACTTACAAAGTATATGATCTTAAGCGATGATTTTTTTTACACTAAATATGCCAAATTTTCCAATGATGAAATTGACATCATCCTACTTAGAGACATCTTTGGAGAAGCCATAGATGGACTCATTTTGGAGAATCCCTTCAAAACTTACATCACATCTTCTTAACTTTTCTCAGAGGTGGGAAACCTATTCCTCTAAAGTCTATGTAAATTTTTGTTTTACATCTGTGAGATCCACCATATCAACACAACAAAACAGATCAAAACCAATTTAGAGCAAAGTGCACTCTGAAGCAATCTGGATAGTGAAGGTACTCATCATAATTTCCCCCTTTTGCATAATACCAAAGTTCACCCCAGAATTTCTTCCAAATACATCAGCATACTATTTTACTTTGAAAGATAAGTTGAGTATACCGCTGACAGAAAAGAAACACATTGGTATTCATTCTGAAAAGAGCTGTAGGTGCCTCATAAAAGTGCTAGGCTGTGCCCCTCACCACTCAACCATGTCCTGCCTCATATCATGACATTTATCCTGATCCTTATGCTTGTCTTACTTTCCTTCATTATATTATGAAGAGCTAGAAGGCAGGCATGAGGTCTTCTCGTATTTATAGCTCTAGCTGTGCTCAACATAATTCCGTATACCCTGTGAGTTCTCTTGCTCCTTGGTTCACTCCTGGTCTCTCTTTTCTTCCTAAAGCATTGTATCACCCAGCTCCCTCTGAAAGCTCAGCACAAACGTCAAGACCTTGCTGTTTCTGTTCATCACTCAAAGCGCTTGGTGCAGTCTCCACAGAAACTTTCCTCATGTTCACGTTTTCTTTCAGAATATGCGAGCATCTGTCTCTTGGTATAAATTGAACTCTTCGGCCGTCATTCTCACAGTTAATCATGTATTTGAATCAGCCAAATCTCTGACCTTTTCAGCATTTCCTTGCTTCCTCTACACGATCGCATAACTGTACGTCACCTGAGACATCTTCTCATCTGCTCTAAAATCTCCTGTGGCAGGCAAAGTTTCTTGCTCTTGCTTTTGCTTCTTTTACAATGCCAGATTTCTCACTTGCAGATGTGGTGAACTTCCTGAAAATTACGTTCTTTGCACCAAATAATGCTAATGAACTTATATAACAACATAAAACACCATACACTGGTATTCTCAGATGCTAGCACAAAACTGACTTTTCCTTCCTGAGAATACTGTTGCTTCAAGGTGAAAAGTTTCGTGACATACTCAAAAGCTGTGTCTATACCAGATAAACAGCAAAAGCAGTTTCATCTGTGATAGTTTCCTATGGTACATATATGCAGGAAGAGTTTGTTCTTCCGAGTGTCTCTCAACAACGAGAAGGAATGGCCTTTCCTGATGGCCTCTGAATGCATGTTCTATTGTCTGTTACCTCTATTTTGAAACTTTGCTGTGCTTTAATTTTTCCTCTCTAGAGTGAGGACCATGGTATCTTTCTACATTGTAGTCACACTTGAAATAGTTTAAAAGTTCTATTGGAAAAGACAGGAACCCAGTGCTCCAAATAAATCATTGCCTTATAAGCATCTCAAAGTTTTCATCCCAAGATGGTGAATCCACTTTATCAGTGAGGCAAAATGATTACTGGATTAAATATTAGACTAGAAAGATGTTGATATATTTGCAGATTACTCCTGAATGTGAAATACAGGCTTAAAAAACATATTGCTGTATATATAAGTAAAAAATCAGGAAATGGTTATAAAGGAAATTTCCTGTTCAGTAAGTCACATATTGTCCAATGATTCATGGAGTTATTGAGCTGGAGGAGTTCCTGTGGACCAGCTAGCCCAGTCCTCTCACTTTACAGATGGTGGGAATGCTCCATGGTTAAGTGATCTGCCCCGGGTTATCTAACCAGGAGAGGCAGGATGAAGATTAAGGGGAGGAATGCATGGTGACCTGCTTGGACCTTTCCCCACCAGGGCGTATTGATCACTGAGCTATATCTTAGTTGAGTACAGTCTCTGCCTTTTAGGAATTTGCAACTAAACATAATTATGACAAAAAGCTCATACATATTCATCACTTAATTAAACTAATCTTAGAAAGCTCTTTCTATGTATCATGTTCTACTAGATGTTGGAGATTTAAAGAAAGGTATGATCCAGTATTTTCCCCCAAGGAACTTAAAGTCTAGGTGGAGAGACCAACATGTAGCAGATCATGAGAATTCATTTCTGTATGTAGTGGTAATGTGATAGACACAAGGAATTACAGTAATACAAATGTGGGATTTAGAGCATCCAGCCAGCTGATGGTGTGAGAAACACTCATCAAATGAAGTGGATTAGTCAAGCAAAAGTAGTGCATGATGTCTCTGTGCGTGTGTCTACGTGTCTATGTCAATCTTTGAATAGACAAACTATGTTAGGTGATAAATATGGAGACACAAAGGCAAGTCATAGCACTTGCTGGAGTATCTTTAAGCAGATTTCTGCTTTTATTTGAGTATCAAATATCAGACAGTGATGGAAGAGGTCAGCCACATGGAACAAATATAACTTCTTTTGTGCCACATTAAGGCACTTATATTTGATTTTATGTTACAGAGGTTAAAGGAACACAAGAATGAAAAAGTAAGTGAGCAAGAAAGTGACTATCAATCTGATTAGAAGGATTAGGAAACACTATATGGAAAAAATAACAGATGCGAAGTAGGTTAGGGCATTCCTGGTGGAAAAACGGAGCAAGGATGAAGACAGGAAAGCATGGACTGTGGTCTAGAAGGATGAAGAATCTTCTGGGCACAGAGAAGAGAAAGGTCATGGTCCACGTTCAGTCATCCAGTCCTCCGAGGTGCAAGGTTGCACAGGGAAGAAGAAGTCGTCAAAGCAGGAAGATCTTCATTAATGAGCTGACCACTTATAAATTAGTTGCCATTGTTTAATGCAGTGGTTTATTAATTTCCATTAAGTTGATGGTGACTCACTCAATAATGGAGATTCAGACAATACAATGCAAAGAAAATTCAACTGAATTGTAAAGAAAATTTGTAAAAACTGTAAAATGCATACAACTTCTAGAAATCAATAAAAGGTGTATTGGAGAATCGCTTAAATCTCACACAAAGACATTTACAAAGAGAATCTGGCAGTTAACAATCAATTGTTAACTTCACCCTAGAAGAATTCCATAAACGTGATGATATAGTAGGCTCGTTGAAAGAAAATCATACAGAGATCAAATAATTACCAAGAGAGATCCTTGGGCGAAATGATGAAGACCTAAAATATTTACTTGCAGACGTGATGATTCTTATGATTATGCAACAAAAATAACCGCAAAGAGAAGGAATGCTATAGCATCTTATCACAAAATTTTGCCTGAAAATTTTTACCAAAAAAAAAAAATCATGCTTATTTTTATTCTAAGAACTATATTTTTAAGTTGTAAGTGAAACTGGATTGTTGTTACTTTTAAGACAAAGGGCATTTATTTTCATAATTCGTTTTATTTTCCACCTTGAGTTAAACATCGTTTTCAAAAATGATTTAGTATGACCTGTTGCGCTTTATTTAAGAAGATTCACCTCAAGTTAATTATAGGACCAGCTTTCCACAGGCCCTGAGATTCTCCAGGACGTCAAGGAAGCAGTTCAAGGACTAGAAAGTCAGCCTCTCTCTCTCTTTTTTTAAAAACATCTTTACTGGAGTATAATTGCTTTACAATGAAGCGTTAGTTTCTGCTGTATAACAAAGTGAATCAGCTATACATATACATACATCCCCATATCCCCTCCTTCTTGCGCCTCCCTCCCACCCATCCTATCCCACCCTCCCTATCCCACCCCTCTAGGTGGACACAAAGCACCGAGCTGATCTCCCTGTGCTATGTGGCTGCTTCCCACTAGCTATCTATTTTATAAGTAAAAAATCAGGAAATGGTTATAAAGGAAATTTCCTGTTCAGTAAGTCACATATTGTCCAATGATTCATGGAGTTATTGAGCTGGAGGAGTTCCTGTGGACCAGCTAGCCCAGTCCTCTCACTTTACAGATGGTGGGAATGCTCCATGGTTAAGTGATCTGCCCCGGGTTATCTAACCAGGAGAGGCAGGATGAAGATTAAGGGGAGGAATGCATGGTGACCTGCTTGGACCTTTCCCCACCAGGGCGTATTGATCACTGAGCTATATCTTAGTTGAGTACAGTCTCTGCCTTTTAGGAATTTGCAACTAAACATAATTATGACAAAAAGCTCATACATATTCATCACTTAATTAAACTAATCTTAGAAAGCTCTTTCTATGTATCATGTTCTACTAGATGTTGGAGATTTAAAGAAAGGTATGATCCAGTATTTTCCCCCAAGGAACTTAAAGTCTAGGTGGAGAGACCAACATGTAGCAGATCATGAGAATTCATTTCTGTATGTAGTGGTAATGTGATAGACACAAGGAATTACAGTAATACAAATGTGGGATTTAGAGCATCCAGCCAGCTGATGGTGTGAGAAACACTCATCAAATGAAGTGGATTAGTCAAGCAAAAGTAGTGCATGATGTCTCTGTGCGTGTGTCTACGTGTCTATGTCAATCTTTGAATAGACAAACTATGTTAGGTGATAAATATGGAGACACAAAGGCAAGTCATAGCACTTGCTGGAGTATCTTTAAGCAGATTTCTGCTTTTATTTGAGTATCAAATATCAGACAGTGATGGAAGAGGTCAGCCACATGGAACAAATATAACTTCTTTTGTGCCACATTAAGGCACTTATATTTGATTTTATGTTACAGAGGTTAAAGGAACACAAGAATGAAAAAGTAAGTGAGCAAGAAAGTGACTATCAATCTGATTAGAAGGATTAGGAAACACTATATGGAAAAAATAACAGATGCGAAGTAGGTTAGGGCATTCCTGGTGGAAAAACGGAGCAAGGATGAAGACAGGAAAGCATGGACTGTGGTCTAGAAGGATGAAGAATCTTCTGGGCACAGAGAAGAGAAAGGTCATGGTCCACGTTCAGTCATCCAGTCCTCCGAGGTGCAAGGTTGCACAGGGAAGAAGAAGTCGTCAAAGCAGGAAGATCTTCATTAATGAGCTGACCACTTATAAATTAGTTGCCATTGTTTAATGCAGTGGTTTATTAATTTCCATTAAGTTGATGGTGACTCACTCAATAATGGAGATTCAGACAATACAATGCAAAGAAAATTCAACTGAATTGTAAAGAAAATTTGTAAAAACTGTAAAATGCATACAACTTCTAGAAATCAATAAAAGGTGTATTGGAGAATCGCTTAAATCTCACACAAAGACATTTACAAAGAGAATCTGGCAGTTAACAATCAATTGTTAACTTCACCCTAGAAGAATTCCATAAACGTGATGATATAGTAGGCTCGTTGAAAGAAAATCATACAGAGATCAAATAATTACCAAGAGAGATCCTTGGGCGAAATGATGAAGACCTAAAATATTTACTTGCAGACGTGATGATTCTTATGATTATGCAACAAAAATAACCGCAAAGAGAAGGAATGCTATAGCATCTTATCACAAAATTTTGCCTGAAAATTTTTACCAAAAAAAAAAAATCATGCTTATTTTTATTCTAAGAACTATATTTTTAAGTTGTAAGTGAAACTGGATTGTTGTTACTTTTAAGACAAAGGGCATTTATTTTCATAATTCGTTTTATTTTCCACCTTGAGTTAAACATCGTTTTCAAAAATGATTTAGTATGACCTGTTGCGCTTTATTTAAGAAGATTCACCTCAAGTTAATTATAGGACCAGCTTTCCACAGGCCCTGAGATTCTCCAGGACGTCAAGGAAGCAGTTCAAGGACTAGAAAGTCAGCCTCTCTCTCTCTTTTTTTAAAAACATCTTTACTGGAGTATAATTGCTTTACAATGAAGCGTTAGTTTCTGCTGTATAACAAAGTGAATCAGCTATACATATACATACATCCCCATATCCCCTCCTTCTTGCGCCTCCCTCCCACCCATCCTATCCCACCCTCCCTATCCCACCCCTCTAGGTGGACACAAAGCACCGAGCTGATCTCCCTGTGCTATGTGGCTGCTTCCCACTAGCTATCTATTTTGCATTTGGTAGTGTATATATGTCCATGCCACTCTCTCACTTCGTCCCAGCTTACCCTTCCCCCTCCCTGTGTCCTCAAGTCCATTCTCTACGTCTGCATCTTTATTCCTGTCCTGCAACATTGTGGTACATGACTCTTTTTGAATGATGGTTTTCTCAGGGTATATGCCCACAGTGGGATTGCTGGGTCGTATGGTAGTTCTGTTTTTAGTTTTTTAAGGAACCTCCGTACTGTTCTCCATAGTGGCCGTATCAATTTACATTCCCACCAACAGTGCAAGAGGGTTCCCTTTTCTCCACACCCTCTCCAGCATTTATTGTTTGCAGATTTTTTTATGATGGCAGCCTCACTCTTGATTTGTATCCACAGAAGGCTACACATCTGTCACACAAGGACGAAGCCCAAGTCCCATGTACAATGTTCCAGGACTCTCCTAGATCAGACGCCAACCAGCTTGTGCCATCCGGTCTCATAACCTCTAAGTTTAGTCTTAAGAGACCATTTGTCAGCATATCTGCAGTTTCGCCATCTGTAATGCTTACTGATACCCTTCCTTCCATCCATCATTAACTGCACATAATGAGTGAACAAATAATTACCAAACATTTACTGAGGGACTGGCTGTTCCAGGAACAAAGCTGTAGGTCAGTCAGCGTCCTGCTCCCCTGGAAACCCCACACCAAGGGACCAAAGGTAGACAAAGAGCAAACCCACGGGTGACAATCCCAAACTCCGATAAGGGCAAACGCAAGGAAAGGACGGATTTCCATGAGAGAGAATGAGAGAGCCATCCAGGGCCCATCCAGGTAAGGGCTGGCTGGGGGGTGTGGGTGTGGGAGAGCCGCTCAGGAGAAGGATGTCAGACGCCCCCAAGGAAGCTCGGTGTAGAAAGTTCCCCAGGATGAAAGTGGAGAGACACGGCTCGGCTGTCCTGCGGTCTCTGCCTTTTGAAAGCTGATGCACCCTTTTCATATAATTCAAACACTACTTCCTGGAATTAAACCTTCTTGTTCGCTAGGATCCTACTGTACTTTGCTTTATGCTCTCCTTGGAAAGTTAGGACAAGGTTTTCCAAAGGATGTACTGGCAGATACTACACGCCCCGTGGGCTACAAGCAAGAACGCTGGTAAATCTTTAACCACACGTTCTCTGGGGATACAAATGGCTATGACCGGAGACATATCCCAAGGGAATCCTTCATGCATATGAAGGCTTTCAAAGTTGCAGAAGCATTTTCCACACCCTGAAGTCGCTGCGGAAACTTTATTCCCTGCTGCAAGCCCTAGGTCGGATTAGACTAACTTCTCCTCCAGACCTGGCCCTCCTTACGCATTCTCTGTGTCAGGGAACAACACCTGCCCTGTCCTCGACCAAGACAACTCAGCATCATCCCGGGCAACTTCTCTTCCTCCCACTGACAGTTCCCTCCAGCTTGCTGCTCTCACACACTCTGCAGCCGTGTACCATTTTGCGACCCACGCACCCCCAGGCTCTCTCACATCTAAGGGCTCCTGTAAGGCCGTGATCACCTACCTGTCCTGGGTCTTCTCGAAACAGCCTCCCACTCGTTTCTCTGTCTCCAGACTTCTCCCTCTGAAACCTCTTCTCTGTAAAGCCACCAAAGGGATGCAACAAACGCTGCTCCAGTGTGGAAATTAAAACAATGTCGGTTTTTCTCATCTAAGCTGAGAAGAAGTTAAAAAAATGGGAGGAACTCCCCTTCCCCCCAGGTGTGGAATGAACCCCCTCGGTGTTAACACCCTGAGGCTTCGGGCTCTCTGGCTGGTGCCACATGCATGATATAATACCTACGAAAGCTCCTGGTAAATCCTCACTGTTATTAGTTATGGAACCAAGAGGATAACACCCTCAACTTGTCTTTGCTGGACCCCTTACTAGACTTTGGGTAAGTTACCTGAATCTCTGGGCCTCAGTTTCCTCCTCTGCAAAATGGGAATAATAACAGTCTGACCCTTCTCGAGTGGTTGTGAATTTTAACTGAGATAATGCGTGTCCACGCTTAGCACAAGGTCAAGCCCGTGAGAGACAGATGAGTGCTGACTCTTACTATCTCCATCATCACTATTAGACAGGGAGTAACCGTGCATAAGAGATTCACGCTTTACCAAACAGAAGTGCATAATTGTATGCTTCCTTGTATTATTTTCACATAAGAAGGAAGTGATACTTTCTTTGCCAAATAAATAATTTAAACTGAGGGTTAGAGAAAGTGCCTGCGGCACAGAATGAAAACCAAATCGCAGGGAGCAGATCCGGGTGAGGGCCCCGAGGACGGTCGTTTTTAGTCTCCCAGTGAGTGTCCATGAGGAGGGCCGGCCGCCGCGAGCAGGGGAGCCCTGGACGGCCAAGTTCAGCATCTCACGCCCCACCTTCCATCCAAGCAGAGCAACCTCCATGCTGCTTCTCTCCGAGAGGAAGGCAGTAAGGTGATGAGGGATTCCCCGTGAGTTGCTTTCCCGTAACAGAGGAATCACTCTGGATGCCAGCACGTTGAAATTTTTAGCGTTTTCTCTCAACTATCACACGCTTCCCTCCTGCTGAAAGAAAGTTTAGGGAACCAACTTTCACCTTTAAGACTCCAGCACCTCATCGTGGATGTTAATGCTTCAGTGACGTGATGCCTCAATCCTGCAGGACCACGGGGGGGGACTCAGGTTGTTTTCCCCTACCTGCTTTTGTAATGCTGGCTGTACCTTTTTAAAATTTCCACCTCTTCTTGTAATCATGTTTTCAGGTTCCCTTCTCACTGATGACTGCATGCTTGTCCATGAAAATACACCCTCCTCCCTTCCAACTTGTTGTTTTTCAGATACTGGGGATGAGAAAGCCAAATCCCAGAGTGTGTTAGAACTGTGTATAAGACAAGAGCAAATAGGGCCCCGAAGGAGAAGCTGAGGGCGGATGACCACAGGGCACGCACGGAACGCTGAGGAATAGACCTGGGGACATCCATTTCGGCTCCTCAGGGAATGCTTGCTTATTTACTAATTCAGTGCGCAGCCATCGGAAGTATAAGCTGCTGAATACAAGGATGACCGGGTGACATTACCTGCCAGTCCCGTTTCTGGAGGAACCGACTTCTGGCTGGCAGTTCTCTCTGCTCCAGGATAGGACACCCCTCAGGGCGCTGAGAGCTGGGCTCCAGAGCGAGTCCTGGATGACGGTAAAGTTTGCGATCGGCCCACAAGCAGGAGAGAAGAAGGGGGGAATGTCCTTCAAAGGATCTTAACAGGGTGGAGAGAGAATTTCATTTCTGAAAAAGCAAAGGAAAGCATCCAGATAGGTACACAAAACAGAGGTCCTCGTGGCCTGTAGACTGTGGAATTGCTGGGCACGGGAGCAAAGGACACTCCGGGTTTAGGTTTATTCATCTCCTTGATTAACTCTAGAAATCCATTAAAGGCGTATCAGGAGCAATTTCTGTGAACACGTTTGTGAATTTCCGGGGCTCGGCCATGAAAACATGTAACCGATTAGCAATCCCACCCACAGACACCCGCGGGGGGAAAAATGTACATTAAGAGGAGGACAGAGATGTGCGGTGGGGTGGAAACACATGGAATTCTCTCCGTTTCCACAGTGAAGTAAGGCCGGCTGCCAGCGTATTCCAGGGCAGGTATTGATGTAGCAGGATTGGCCCACTTGCTGTCCTTCCTCCGTGAGGTGGAGGCACAGGGGCCTGTGTGGCCTTTACAGCCGGACAGACTTGGGTTTGGCTGGAGCCCCACCACTTACAGCTGTGTCACTCAGAGCACATTCTTGGCCTCTCTGAGTACGAATGCCCATAAAATGCAAATACTAAAATCCATCTTGTAATTTTATTGACAGATCGAATGGAGAAGCAAAGGTAAAGGGCCTGACCAGAGTAAGTGTTCAATAAATATTAGTCACTGGTATTATAATATGCTACCTGGTTGACTGTAAAGAAAAACAAAATGGTCAGCAAAGATGTAACACCCAGGAGAACCAGAGAGGGGGGGTAGAGATGTGTAGCCTACTTAATGAGGTGCTATTTTCCATTTCCATCTACCTTCCCAGGATGGCAATTGAAAGAAACATTCATAGGATGTGACATCTATATGTTTGCTCAGTATGTGCAAAGTAATTAACGTTCTGATCAAGTTCAAAAAATCTTAATTAGGCCCATGAGCTCTTAGGGGATACATCCATTTTCTACTGGTCTATTTAGAAGCCTCAGGATCGGTGTTCTCTCTGCTGGTTTTCCTCCTCCAATATGCCCCCATGGGGTGTACCCAGATTTTAAATCTAAGCCAGGCAGCCAACGACACTGCATCCTGGGACACCTGGGATCCAGAGCTAGTGTTTTTCTCTTGTTCTGCCTTCATATGAGCAGTTACCTTCTGTATCTTCCCTGCACGATGGGTGGCGTTGTATGGCTGGGGTCTTTATTTTGTTCATCTGAGGGTGGTTAAAAACAAAGCAAGCTTTTCAGTCAGACCTAGAAATTGCTTCTCTGTGCATACATTAACGTTTGCAGATGAATTCGTTTTTCTTCACTTTTCTTTTTTTGTGCTTTTACTTGGCAACTCGGTCAAGGAATTTGTTCCCAAGCAGACGCTCACTTTTACCCCTGTTGGGTCTCTAAGAGTAGGGGATACAAATCCTGTTGCATTTTATTAATGCCCTGGATGGCCCAGGAGACAGTCCCAAAGGTACCAATAAAGCAGACTTCCTGGCAGTCACCTAAGTCTGTGTAATTCTGTATCCCTGGACAAGAAGTCCTCTTGAATGACTTTCTAACCTCAGTTGTGTCCGGTGTTCAAATGACCCCAAAGGGACACTGGATAATGTGGGTGCTTCTTCCTGCCAGCAGACCTGCAGTCCGGAAGGTTATTACTAATGCATGGAGCAAACGCACAGCATTTTTAATTTTATATTTATCTTGATATTGTTATCCACATCCTTAATAATACTTGGCATAGATGAGTAATGATTTCTTTCTCCAGAGCTTTTTATAAACCTTCATGATGAGTCCCCTTGCACCTCTGTGAAAGGGAGGTATAGGAGGTTTCGGAGTTACACATAGAAGCCGGGTCATTCCCATTTTTTTTGATTTTGCTAAACCAGTGGATTTGGCCCTCAAGGCACATTCGAGGTCCTTCCTAAGTGTCAGAGGCTACAAAGAAAGGGTGCGTACTTAGGTCATCACTTCCTGAATTTCCCCAAAGGTGCATGTGTTACTTGCCCCTGAAGGGAAACCTGGAGCAAAAGTGCTGTGAGGAAGCCTGGGTGCTTCAGGCCCCAGTGCTCCCCCGGCAGGGCCCTGGCACCCGCGATGCGTTTTCTAGTGGCAGCAGGGGCTGCGGGTTCCTTGCTGTCCTGCCGGCCGCACTTGGGGCACGCAGGCATGTAGTCCGTGTGTTGTCTCCTGGTCCCTGCCAAGGGACTGCCAAAGGCTCGGGGCACCTGACCTTGGGAGCCATCCAGAGCGCAGGCTGTTCTGTGGGTGAGTTTGGCAGTTTGGAGGGTCATGGGGATGGGCTGAGAGTCCCAGATACTCTTCCCAACAACGTCAAGGGGAAGGTGACTACCAGAGCTGCCCCTGTGTGAGCCGGACGCGGGAAGGCTCTTCCTCACCAGACGAGTAGTGACCCCAGCGGCACTGTAGGTTCCGAAAGGCTCCCTGCTACAGAAAAGTCGCTGATGTAGGTGGGGAACAGGAGGCTGCAGGGGCTTCAATTCCCTGGACAACCTTCTATGCAATCTGCTCTAGCAACACGTTTTCCTGGGAAATTGCGTCCGTAGCATCCCCTGCCTGATGGAGCCGAGCTACTCCTCCCAACAGGAGAACCATCCAGAGGCCGTGTTTCTGGGCCGTGCATGTGCTTTTTTGTTTCTTTTCTTTTCCTTTTTTTTTTAACAACAAGAAATAAACTGGCAAAGACTGAAGCTAGTTAAATGGTCCTTCTCAAATCTTCAAGTACTGGCTTCCTGGTTCTTTCAGCATTTACATTAAGAGGAAACTGAGATCGTGCTGGAGGGAAGGTGTGAGCCTGGAGGTGCTTCTGTACAGAGACAGAGACAGACAGACAGACAGACAGAGACAGACACAGAGAGGCCAGCAGAGACCCAGAGGCGGAAAAGCACACGGGAAGCTGAGACTCCGAAGGTTTAGTCCGGGACCTGTGAAGTTCACCTTCTCACTTTTGCATCTTCCTGATTCTGCACCGCTTCACCGGGGAAGGGTTCTCTGTTCTCTGTGCAATGGCGCATTTCTCTAGATCTCTCTGAATCACCTTCACTGGAGCCTCGGTCCTGGGATGTTCGGACCCACACTTGCCCCTAAGGAATCGTTCCTGTAAAGCCTCCCACGGCCCTGGAAACCAGCTTCAGGAATCAGAGTTGGTGCCCAGAGCGGCACCTGCGGGCGGGCCTCCTGCGATGTGGGGGCACACCCCAAATCTCAGGCGCGGTGCCTGCAGGGGTCCCCTCGCAGCCGCGCACGTATAGGCGGGGCGGGCGCCCGGCCGCCCGATGCTTTCCAACCAGGGCGCCCCGTCGGAGGCGCCTCGCCGCCCTCCAAGCCCAGAGCCGCCGTTCACACCTCGCCTCAGCTGCTCCTGGCTGCGTTCTCCGAGGACTCATCCTCTCCAGGTAACCAGGGAGACTAGTTGCCATAGTAACGACAGGTTTACTCCGCCCACCCCTGGAAGGAGCAGCGCGGGGCGCCAGGAGCTCTTGCCAGGACCGCACTGGCTGCCGGGCCCCCAGGGCCAGGCCCGGTGCCAAGCAGGCCCCGCTCTCCAAGAGGCCTCTGCCCTCTCCATTTCCATCTCCTGCCCTTTCCCGTCCCCTCCGTCCCCTCCTGCCCTGTGGAAATGAAAGCAGGAACCCCCGTTCTCCCAGGACCACTTTAGGTGGTTAGCAGGTAATTTAATTCTCTGAGAGCGGCGCGGGGCTGCAGCGCGGGGTCCACGACTCATCGCGGGCAGACAGACTGCACTTAAATCCTGGCTGCCCGAGGGCTGCTAACTGGCTGGCGAAGGCAATGTGGATGGATGCGGCTTGGAAGGGGGCCTGGCTCCTAGGAGCCGCTCCGGCTTACCGGGCATTGAAAGCCAAGCCGGCCAAATTTTTAAAAGGGACCGACCCACCCTCCCGTCTGTTGGAGTCTCTGCTGCTCTACGCGCGTGAGATGGCTGGGACGGTGAGCTCCAGGTATAAAATAGAGCATCTAAATGATTCTAACAACGAATCGGGCAACGCCCGTGGCCTCACGGGCTTCCTAGGCTTGTGTTGAGACCCCAGCTGTCATCCAGCGTCGCGGGCATCCCCTCTTGAAGGCTGCGCGGGCCCCGGAGAAGCGGTGATGTGTCTCCCAATCGGCCGGACCCTAGGGTCGCTCTTCTCACACGATTCCTTGGGCGGCAGAGGGAATTGTGTGGGATTCCAGGCAGGCCCCCAAAGGGCACTCTTGGTGTGTGCGTTTGCATCCACTTGTGCGTGTCAGTACGCGGTTCTTCATCCTTCTCTACAGGACACAGAGAATGCTGGAATATTTCACGTAGGATGTGCCCACCTCCCTCTGCTGCATGGGTATCACAAGATGCTACTCTTGAGAGGAGAAATTGACCCCCCCACCCCATATCCATGGCACGTGGCTGCATTTCTGAATGATTCAGATTCTTTCTTAGGAGACATTTCAATCAATTTCTAGGGCCCCCTAAACAACTGTAAGTCTGTCCCTTACCCAACATCGAGGCTGGAACCTCTGCCCCCAGAATTGCTCGGTGCTTCCCCATCTCACTTCTTTAAAGAAGGCTCTTTGTCCAGCAAAGGCAGATGTTTATGTAGAGTTACTCCTAATGTTGTATTTGCTCGACAGAGTAACAAAGTTCTGTATTTCCTGAATCTAAAAAAACCCCAAAAGAAATCAAGCTACTTGAAATTGGTTTTCCTGGACAGTAAATGACCAAGAAATCATCCAGCATTTTGTTTTAATAACTGAAGTGGGAAATACAAAGAAATGTAGCCTGATCTCTAATGCAGAGGAGTTTCCTAGCTCCTTTGGAAAACAAAAAAAGCCTTATGGATCTGAGGAAAAAAAAAAAAAAAGCGTGCACCAGATATTCATATGTGTTTCAGTTAGCTGGAAGGACCACACGTCAAAGGACCCTCAGCTAAAACGAGGGTTTTGGACTAAAATAATCTCTCAGATCTTTAGATCTTTAGACTCTGACATTAGAGTGTATGTATGTTTTCTGACATTTCACAAAGCATTTGGACAAACAACATCAGCTGTCACAGACAGTAAGTCTGTTTTTATTTTTAACCCCCAGAAATATTGGTTCTAGAAAGGGAATGGTTTTATCCACAGCAGTACTTTGGTGGCACAGGTGAGTACAGAGAAAAGAAAACCGAATCCCAAGGCCTTGCCCCTTCTGGAGCAACTCTGTTCTGCCCGGAATTCTAAGACCTTGGCAGGGATGGGGGGGGCGGGTTACCTTGAGAGACGGTTGGGCTGCAACGCGCAAGGACAGAGCTGCTCACGGAGCGCGGGCTCCGGGGTCGGAAAAACCTGGATTTGAGTCCTAGATCTGCCGTGACAGGCAATTCATTTAACCTCTCTGTTTCCCAAACTATCCTTTCTTTCATTTATTTGTTCATTCATTTATAGAATAAATTTGTTCATTTATTTATAAGATAGGATTTGTTCATCCTATCGTAGGTGCCAGGGATAGAGCAGGGAGCCAAAGAGATAAAAATCCCTGGTCTTGTGGGGAGAAAAACCACAAACAAACCAAATACAGCTGATCCTTGAACGACACGGGTCTGAACTGCATGGATCCACTTATACTTGTGTTGTTCAATAGTAAATACGACAGTAGTCCAAGATCGGAGGTTGGTTGAATCTGCAGATACAAAACTGTGTAACCAGGGGACTTACCCTAAGTTACATGTGGTCTTTCCCTAAACCCCACATTGTTCAAGGGCCAACTGTATACACCATGCCAGGGGGTAGCCGGTGCTCCTAAGGAAAATACAAAACAGGGGCGGGGGAGAGAGGGTCATAGGCAAGGGGCGGTGTTATCTTGTCACTAGACACCTTTCTGATAAGGTGACCTAATTGGACGCATGTATGTTTGATGAACATCCTACAAAATAACGACCATTATAGCTCCTTCCTCACAGGTGCGTTCAGAGGCTGCAAAGCGACGGCCTGTGTGATAGCAAGGAGCAGGTGTAGGTGTAGGGTCTTTGAAGATGTAATTCGTTAATTTGAGGTCATACTGGGTTAGCGTGGGTCCTGATCTAGTAGGATTGGTGTCCTTATAAGAAAAGAGGGAAAGAGAAAAATGTAGAGACCCGGGGGAAGACTGTCCTGTGCTGATGGAGTCAAGAGACTGGAGGGATGCAGTGACACACCAAAGGATTGCTGGCCACCACCATACGCTGGAGAGAGGCCTGGAACAGGTCCACCCTCAGAACCTCCAGAAGGAGCCAACCCTGCCGACACCTTGATCTTGGACTTCCGGCCTCCAGAAGCAAGGGAATGAATTTCTGTTGTTTAAGCCACCCAGACGGTGGTACTTTGTTACAGCAACTCCAGGAACATAACCCACTCCCCTTTTACAGATAAAAAGGGGAAAGGGGGAAAAAGCTCTGTCTTCCAGAGCTTTCTGACTTGTCCAAGTTTAGGGCCCCTGAAGGATAAACAAGGGCTGGAATATCAAGATCGGCCAGCTGATACACCATCAAACCCTGTCCCATTTGTAAACTGAGAACCACCTGCCCCACAAATGAGGAAACAGAAGCCAACCAATCAGGGCTTGACATTCTGCATTTCCCTTTTTAAAAGCTGTCCCTCATGACTGAGTAATCGAAAATGACAGCTTTATTTTAGTAAACCAGTGACACAAGTGTACCCCATATTTTAATCTCCGAAATTAAAGCATCCAGCCGAGGATGAGAACACATACCTGCAGGAGGCAGACGGCATTCCAGCCTGAGTGCCCTGCTCCGTCAGCTCTCCAATCGGTTCCTTCAGAAGCACACATGCCAAACACGTGCTCAAATGGCAACTGGAAAAATTACCAAACCGATTTGAAGGCACAGAAAATTTAAAGGGTCTCTAAGCCTTGGGGATGTCATGTGGCTAGTAGCCAAACAGCACCGCTGGTCACACCTGGAGAGTCCTGATGCTCTGACACTGGTTCTTCTATGGGTGTGACTCCTCTCATGCAACGGGGCATGGGATGGTTTGTCTCCACTTGGATGTGAGCTCTCTCCACAACTGTGCTGCTGTAGAGCAGGGTTCTTCAGAGAAGCAGAGCTAGTAGGATGGAGATACACACACACACACACACACACACACACACACAGTTGCGCCTTGGACAACATGGGTTTGAACTGCATGGGTCCACTTATACGTGGATTTTTTCAATCGATGTGTACTGCAGTACTGCAGGGATCCAAGGTTGGTTGAATCTGAGGATGCAGAGCCGTGGATTTGGAAGCTTAGATTTAGAACCTCAGATTCAGAGGGGGTGATTATAAAGTTATAAATGGATTTTTGACTGCCAGAGGGTCAAAAGCCCAATCCCCCTGTTGTCCAAGGCACAACTGTGTATAGTATACAGAAGTATATATATAGTGTAGAGATGTATAGATAAGTGTATGCATAGAGAGATTTATTATCAGGAAATGACTCACGTGATTATGGAGGGTGACAAGTCCCGGGATCTGTGGGCAGCCGTCTGGAGACCCAGGAGAGCAGATGGTTAGTTTCAGTCCAGAGGCCCAAGACCCAGGGAGCTGGTGTTTCAGTTTGAGTCCAAATGCAGAAAAAAGCTGATTCCCAGCCTGAAGCCAGTTAGGCAAGAGAAATTCCCTTTGCTTGGGGAAAGGTCAGCCTTTCATTCTATCCAGGCCTTCAGCTGATTGGATGAGGCCCACCCACATTATGGAGGGCAATCTGCTTGACACCGTCTATGATTCAGACATTGATCTCATCCAGAAACACCCTTGCAGGCATAGTCAGAATAATGTTTGAACAAATATCTGGGCCTTCTGAGGCCCAGTCAAGTCAGCACACAGAATTAACCATCACACTTGCCTACTGATAGAGGAAGTCTTTATTCATAAATGGTTCACTTTCCCATTGCCTCAAGAACCAGAACGCTTCTATTTAGAAACATCATCAGCATTATCTTGCATACTTATATTTTAAGGAAAGACATCCATTTTTCTACAAGCAATAATTTTTAATATCACAGTGCTCCCCTGAGAGTAGCAACTGTTTGCTTTCCCTTGGTATTTAAGCATGTTATTGGTCTACTACTCTACTTGTCCCTAGACAAGTAGATCATAGATCATTTGACTATGTTCAGATTTAAGTTGTATTCAAATTTTGACTCCAGCTATTATTTCTCAACCAACCCAAGGGTTATAGGCTCTGCATTTGACCCTAATATTGCAACCTATGAACCAGTTTCCTTCGTGTGGAATTACATTATGTAGGAGGCTCCCCTTTGTCCATTATCTGGGCATTTCAGTGACAGAGCTCTCAAAAAGGCATGATACTGTAAATCAGGAGGGGCTAGGAGGTGCAAGGGGAGAGAATAATAGTGTTAAGGCCACCATGGTAATTTCTTCTATTCTTAATGCCATAGAAAGAGCTCTGTGAAGAATGGGCATGAGGTGTTTCTTCCTGGCAACTTGTCAAAGGAAGAATATGTTATGCAGATGGGAATATTCTGTTCCGAGAAATAATAGATCTAGAGTGATTTCATTCTTTTGTTGAACTGGACAAGGTTTACCTTTAAAAGATAGGTTGGCCCTTACCAGTGTTACTTGTTGGATGAAGAGGGAGTACCAAGAAGATATTAATTGTACGCCATTAGGCTAATAACAGGCAACCCACATACCATACTTGAGAGAGGTCATTGATAAAAATTTTGTTAAAGAGTAGTTGAGTGGCCTGAATTACTTAAATAGGTATTGAAAATGATAAAATAAAGTCAGCGCAGGAGGATTAGAAAAAAGGCACAGACGAAAAGATGAAATAGTGAACTTTGGTGATCAGCTTGGTGTTCTACCAGGAGAAATTAAATCCTAGATGCTATTTTAATTGGTTTCTCCCATTTTGATTCAGAAAGACATACCAACAATCAAGAAATTCTAGAAATAAAATGCGAGAAGAAATGTGATTTTCTGGCTTTTTTGTCTTCACTTCCGCCACCTCTGTTCCCATGTGAAATGATACGAAGCACGTGGCATTCTGGTAAGATTTGGTCCTGTCTCCTTGGCAGCGGATCCCAGCCTCAGATTCTAAGCAAGCCCTGAGGGCTGTTGGTGGAATAGTATGACCAGCAGTGGATCAGGTAATTCGATAAGACACAATCCCTAATCTTGCTGTTGGCTTCAAGTTCAACAGGGAAGACAGACAATAAACAAGTTTATTATAAGGTGGAGGGTGCCAGACATAGGGTGCTTTGGAAGCACTTACCAAAAAAGTGAATACATCATCTTTAGATTCTGAAAGAGTCCCTACTGCATGTTTTCTCTTTCTAACAGGTCAGTGTTAACATCTATTCATTTTAGATACTTTGACTAATGACCACACAAAAGCACCTTACACATCTTCTGGTCCAAATCGTCAGGTAACTTGTGGCTAGAGATCTACACGGACTGCTCCAAACCACACAGGGAATCTTTCAATGCAATTGGCTGATATGATTGGAAGCAGTTCACCCTACTTTGAAAATAATTCATGAGTCCTAGGCACCAGCCTATTTCTGTTTCCTTGAATGAAAACGAAAATATTGCTTTACGTTGAAGGCAAATCCTTTCATAGTTAATAGTATTCTTTCCTAACTGAGGTATGTCTGTTGCATGTTAATTTCTATAATTTACGTTCGTTTCTTGAAGTTTTGAATTTCTTGATTCTGTGCATTTCTATTAAATAATATCTCTAAAGAGGTATATTTTACAGTGATTTTAAAAGAAGATTGAAAGAAAAATGCGATTACAAAATTTATCAACAATTCCGTGCCACATGGCATCGGTAATTTTAGAAATGTGCACTTATTAGTCAAGAAAAATCTACCGTATGCATAAATTTCACTAGGCCCTGCATATACCATTGAATCAGAATGTAACAATTATTCTGAATTTGAAAAAAAAGGGAAAACTTTGCATGAAATATCCTCAGTGAAACTAAGGCATAGTTTAAAAACCAACCAGAATTAATAAAACATTCCAGATTATATTCTCTTTTAAAATCTGATTTGAAACCATATGACAGATGTCTCCAAAATTTTTAAAACCGTGTTGATATTTTTGAATAAATATATCTCAGTAAAGATGAAACAGAATGGTTTATTTTAATGGTAAATTTTAATTGCTAATAATCTTGCATGATTCAGAGGAACCCACAAGTGCTGTTTCAAAGTAGACCTTTTCAAATCAGTGACTCAAGAATGATCAAGTCTCAAATGGCCATGCTAATACTCCCCCAAAGTCCTCCAACGATACCATTCTGAATGGTATGACCCCAAGAAGAGATTCTCTAGCACCTACACAAAAACTTATTTTCTTGTATGTCATCAGTAATTTTGCTTTTTCAAAAAATTAACATAAATCTTTTTTCCTTTTTAGAAAAATAAGAAGAGATTCAAAAAAAGAAAAAAATCAGAAAGTATAATTTGTTGTAATAATAGCACACACATATAGAGTACTTATTATATGCTAGTTACTCTTGTAAGTGATTTAATCTATCTGCTCATTTAATCCTCATAACTCTGTGAGGTAGTACAATTATTATCCTCCCATTTTACAGGTTGAGACAGTGAAGCAGAGAGGACACATAACTCCCTGGAGGTCACACAGCTGCTCAGAGGCGGTTGAGCTGGGATTCAAACTCAGGCATTTCTTATTTCTGATGTTCACTTTTTGCTGTTGGACAGAGAAAACCATTCAATTTTTTTTTCTACATATATATTCGCAGAAAGGCAGGGTATTATACGTACTATTTTGTTATCGGCCTGCCTTTTTCACTGTTCAAAATATGATGCACAGCTTTATTTAATAACAATCACATCATAGTATCACATTTAGAAGAAGCATAATATTTAATTTTTCATTGTTTTGTGACATTTCATCATAAGTATTTAACTAACCCCGTTGTTGAAGAAGTCTATGGTTCACAACGCCGTCTTATTCCTCCAGATACCCGGATGTTCATCCTCTTCCACAATCTGTGCCCTAGGGTAAATTCCTGGAATGGAATTTTGGGGTAAAGAGTTTACAGAGCTTACCTTTTGATATATGTGCTAAGTTGCGCTCCAAGAAGGATGTTGGCTTTTGAGGCCTTTGTTTGGCATCTCCGGTGGTCACCTTCTAACTGTAAACTGCTTGGTTTCCTTCAGCAATCTCTGAGGCATGGTAAGTAACCTTCTCTCTTTGAAAGTGTTCCCTCCTTAACCTCTGTAACCCTGCTTTCAGGGTCCCCATCAAACCTCACTGCCTGCTCTTACCCAGAGGTTTTTCCACCCTGATAACTTCGATGGCTTAAGTAGAAACATCCTCAGTGTTCTGCCCCAGCCTCCCCTTTGCCCTCTGTGTTCTCTGCTGGGCAAGTTCATCTTTCCTTCTACGGCCAACTCCCACCCTACACACAGGGTTTCCAGGTTACCCCCCTGGACCTCACCTCCCTCCTAAGCTTCAGATCTCATTTTCTACTGCCTGCAGGACCACTACGGAAGCATCCTGATTTCCAAACACGTATCTGAAACCAACTTCAATTTCTTTTCTCCAAAACGTATTTCTCTTCCAGCAAATGCCTATCGAGCCTTATGTGTAACATTCAGCTTTCAAAGTGAAGAGGGAGGTAACTCAACATCCACCTCCCAGTCACTTGGCTACAACATTTGGAAGCATCTTTGACTTTTTTGGACTTCACATTTGCCGGTGTTTCTCGATTCTATCTCCAAGATACTTCCTAAACCATCTTCTTGACTTCCTTTGCTCTCATAATCCATTACTTGAAATATTTCTAGAGACTCCCAACTGATCTCCAGCTTCCATCCTCCCTGAATTCACCCTTCTCAGTACTCACGTCCGGAAACAGCCCTCACTCTGGAGGGATGCAGGAAAGTGCGGTCTGACTTTCCCTTTAACGTTACCCATCAAGAACCTACCCACAGGGAACTATATTCAGTATCCTGTAATAAACCAAATGAAACAGAATATATATAATTGAATCACTTTGCTGTGCACCAGAAAGTAGCACAACATTGTAAATCAACTATACCCCAATTAAAAAAAAAAAAAGAAAAAAGAAACCTACGCATTCCACAAAGCCATCTGGTCCATGCACTGTTTCCCGCACCCCAGGACTGATCCATGCGCCTCCCCATAGGGCTGTTCCTTTCCTGTCCTATGACTTAAGTTCCCTCTATGGTGGCCTCCTTCATTAGACACTACGTGCCTGATAGCCAGGGCTGTATTTTGTTTTCATCTTTGTGTCCCCTACAGCAGTGACGCTGGGCCTCTCACACCGTAGTTGTTCAAGAAACTTTTATTTCTTATCATTTTCAGCAGCTCCAGGGGAGCTTTGGTTGTGTAGATTTCTAGCAGAAAAAGACGTTTATGTCTTATATGCAGATGATCAGACAGTCGAAGACTGCCCTCCGTGTGCTGTGTGCAGTTTGATGTTCAGGCGATCCTGTTTGGGTATCGCGGTGCTCGGACAGACTGTCAGTACTTCATAATTAAAGTGCTCATGAACTCGATACAGTCTCTCTTCCGTCAAGAAAGCGCAAGCACACTCACATAGTTAACGGCAGAATAGTATTAAAATCATGAGGAACAGGTGTTTACACAGTGGTGTTGCTCCTTCAAAGGCTGGAAATTATAATCTATCACTGCTTCTTAGACCTCATCATTAATGACCTGTACACACTATTTCGAGGGTCTCCCTAATGTCTTCCATTTTCAGTGTCCACCATCTGACTAGTTCTAGCTCACGTTAACTTGAGTGTGAATCCACCATCTTCCTCTCCAATCCCAAGAGCTGGCTGGTGACCAAGGGACAGGGACCTACCCTTCTTTGCCTCAGGCTGTGACCTTTGCATCTCCTAATAAATCAAGGACAATTTGATCCAGTAATATTTGGTGATCAAAGCTATCTTTGAGGAATCATATTACCTGTGGGCAGGGATCTGGCCTTCTTTGAGCCTTAGAGTTTAAGATGCAACCCGAGGTTTTACCTTGTCCCTTAAACGTGCAAAGCTCTGCAGTGAGAAGAGGGGGAGGAGGAGATTTAATGCCAGGACTGCTGTAGGAGAGAGAGCATGTGCTGCAGCCCCAGACAGATGCAACAGGCTCACTTACCTTGATCATCCTCAGGAAAGATCATCGCCTTCTTCCTCCCAACCTCAGGGCAGCCCCTGACACGCAGTGAAACCCAGAGAAGTTCCATAAGAACCTGCAGCTCCTGTGCTAGGACTTCTAGGAGATGCTGACCCAGCAGAATGCTGTCATTTCAGGGGACCTTCACCTAAGCGAGGACGTACAGTAGCTGCCTCCGGGTTTACCCCGGAGCGGTGGTTCCCACACTTTTGCATGTATTGGAATCATCCAAGGGACTTGTTAAACTCAGCATGGTGGACCCACCACCAGAGCTCCTGTTGCAGTAGGTCTGAGGTGGGACCTGAAAATTTAACAAGTCCAGCGCGACGTCGATGCAGGTAGTCTGGGGACCACGCTTTGAAAACTAGAATCATCCTCAAGCTTCAGTGCGCATACGGATCACCTGAGGATCCTGTGAAGATGCAGATTCTGAGGTAGCAGATCCACAGTGGGGCCTGAGCATCTGCATTTCTGCCAAGCTTGCAGGTGTGTCGATGCCATGGAGCTGGACTTGGACCGCTCTTTGAGGACCAACATGCTAGAGATGGCCAGCCTCAGCTGGTCATTGGCATCAGCACTGAAGTGGGCAACCCCAGATCAAGTGAACCACATGCTAGAGACCATCCCCACACCCCGCCCAGTCCTGCAGACCATGACTTCATTCTCTGCACCGCCATCTCCCTCTCTCCACGGACAGAATGACCTCAGCGGTGGTCCCACTGAATTCGTCCACGGGCTTCCCGGGGCAGGCGCCCCTCTGACACCACCCCCGCACTGCCCCTCTGTTGCTGAGAGGCGGCTGCAGGTTACATCGACACCCCCAGTGGCCTTCTGACCAAAGCCCTCACTCCACATCCACTCTGCCTCTTTTTTCAACCCGCCTAGCAAATGACTGGACACCAGAATGAAGATTTTGGGTTATATTTTCAAGAGCTTCCTGAGAGTAGGAAGCAGGCGGTAGGCTCTTCTTCGGATCAACCCGGAGTTTACACACTCACCTCTATTCTGCATGCCTTGATTCACTGCCACCATATTTGGTGAACTCCCTGTGGGTGTTTTTTTGTCTGCGTTCATCTAGTTAGATGAGCTGTAAACTGGATCCTACTGACCAACCAATGCATTGACCCACGTGCCATCCTGATTCAGTAACCGGAGAAAGCAAAATAGTGATACAGGCACTGGAAATCATCAGCGTGGCACACTCCCATCCACACGTGGGGCCAGGAGGTATAAAGCCTCTGCGTTTCCAGAAAGAACAAAGGGACAAACCTTAGATTGGGGTTCAAGCTGCCACATGTAGCCACTGGTGCTATAGAACCTTCATTATAACCCATCCCCCAATGCCTGAGTTGCCTCAAGATGTCCACCGTCTTCCAGTGACTCATTTTGGGTGGGGTCCTTCATTCTGTTCTCCAGCTAAGTGCCCTTCCTCATGGCTCAGGACTCTGAGGGTTTGAGGGCTCACCTCTAAATGGGAATTGGGTGAACTTGGAGCTCAGACGTTGGTTTTGAAAGTGTCCATGTCCTACAAGAGGGGACTGTCATCCACTGGGCCTTCCTGGAAAAAAAAGGATGGATGAGACGAGGCATTCCAAGGTCAGAGAGTCCTCCGGGGATTGAATCTTGCTGCAATGACCTGGCCCTGCAGAACCCTGGCCCTCACCTGTGAGACCTTTGCTTTCAAGTAAAGGGCAGCAATGGGAAAGTGGGGCAAAAGTCAGCACCTGGTCTACGGTCTCAGGGATGGTCCCCGGTTCCCATCTACTTCCTTCCCTGCCTGTTTCCTACTTTGCTTGAGTCTTGGCTGCAACAGGCATGCAATAAAGCTTTTCTTCTTCCTTTGCCCACTAGCACAGGATAAATTCACAAACATGTCTGGTATTGAGTCGTACAATTACAAAGCTTTAGAGGTGGGAAGGCTGAAGTTCAATCGTGTCCATTAACTAAGACTCAGATGGGTGAAGTCAAATTGCCATGTGATGCGGACACCTCCCACGCCCGGCTCAGTGCTGACTCTGCACCTCCTCTCCTCCAGCCTCGCTGGGATTCTTGAGACCTGGATTTTGTTTTCGCCTCTGTCCTGACCCTCTGACCCTGCCTCCTGGGTCACTGAATGCAGACTCTGGCCAAATTTCTTAAATGTGAACCTTGCCTCTCCCTTTGATCAGATACCCTGACTTTGACCTTTGATGCTGAGGACATCTCACCTTTCACCTGCCCTTCTCTGTGGCTACTGAGCTTCTTGCCCTGAATCTGGAGATGCTTGGCCTTTGCTCTTTCTCCTCCTTACTCAGTCTCCTGGCCCCTCCTGGGCTGTTCTGCGTGCCACACCTCAGCACCCTGACTCTAGTCCCGATATCACACAAAATACCTTGTGAAATATTTGTATTTCTCAATTTGACTTCCAGCGTGGGCTACCAAGAATGTCTCTCCCCACCATGAAACTCCACATGGGAAATAAGAAGCCCTAATAGCTTCTTCTCCTGGCCCCAGGAGCAGGAAAGAGGAGGAAGGGCCCATGGCCACGGGTGATCCCAGGGGTACCTGAGAAGTAGAGCGGGTTCCAGAGTCTCCGCGGATTCCCTCTGCTAGCTTGTTTTGTTCACTGTTTTCTGGTTTTTCTGTGGCATGCTAGGTGATAGCACAAAGGTGAGATTTGAAAAATACTTGATGGATGGCAAAATAAACTCCCATAACTGACAAAGCTGAAAGAATATCATTTTCAGATACATAGCAGCCCAATTTATACATCAGAGAACGCTATCATTAAGTCAAAGAATAGGGGAGCAAAGCTATCTCAAATATGTGAAATCAATCGACAATGGTATTATAAGATTGTAACCAGGAGGAGCTTCAAATGCTATCGGGCAGGTTGGCCACATTTGCCACTGGTGAAAAGGTAGCAGCGCGCAACATAAGGGGTGTGTGTGTGTGTGTGTGTGTAAGCAGCAGAGACTGCAAGGGCACAGTTCTCACAGCAGGTCACTCACCAGGAGTGTGGGTAGTGGATCAATAGAGATTCTTAGCACATACGTGGGTCCAGGGGCTTGTGGAGCTCCTATCTCCTCTCTTCCCCTCAGTGAATCCCGGAGGCTGGTTCTTTGCCCAAATTCACCCAGAGGGAAAGGGACAGAACCTCCAAAGTTACGCTAAGCCAAGAACTCAGCCTAAACGTGGAAAGGATGTCCAAGGGGCCACCCCCCAAACTAGGGTTCAGGTGTGAGAGTCTCCCCACAAAGCCCAGATCCTGACCCAGCAGTGAATACCACCAGCAAACACGCTCCACGTTTAGCCCATTCTTTGATTTACTTCTCTACCTTTAAATAACTGATCCACTTACCCCTGCTTGGGAGTTTTCAACTCATTTGATGCCAAGTGTTGATTTTCTTCTTCTCAAACTTATCCCTTTCAAAGTTGCGGTCCAGGCTGACTATCATAAGTTAAACCTTCTATCCTAAGGGATGCTTTCACCTTTTCAAGTCAGTAGCACCCAAATTTGTTTCCCATCCAGTGAGCTGTCAACCAAGGGATGCCAAGAAGTTGTGTCATTTGTTTCTTATGGCTGGACGTACTTCAACTTCCTTGGCTTTCAAGCATACATGAGCAGCCATTCCAAATAAACTACGGAAGGGGAGAACTTCTTTGCTCAGCAAATGGTTTCTCTGACTTAGGGTGTAGGAGCCCAGCTGAGATGGTTTCTTCTCCCGGGTGAAGCAGCCTGGGGGGTAAAGAGCACACGTTTTCTCCCTCTTCTGCACTGTTGGTGGCTGCAGGTGTCCACATGACTTTGTGGAACAGGAAAAGACAAGTCTCCAGCCCCGAAGAGTTTACAACCTAAGCCAGACATAAAGGAGACAGCAGCCGGCAGTAAAAATCCCATTTGTGCAGATATGGCTGGTACAGAGAAGGTGAGAAGACAGTACTGCTGGAAGAAATTTTTAGGAAAGATTTACAGGACAGGAAAGTATGTCTAGCGCACAGAAAACTGGGATGCTGCTGAGAGAGGTTCAGGCGAATGTACAGCCTGGGGTGGTAAAGAGCTGAAATGATTGACCAAAGAATTAAAAAGAAAGTGTTGGATATAACTTAACATGACAACCAAATAAAGGATTCATCAGCATATATAAGATATTCATCTTTTAAATTGTTATTTACCCAAAACGGCTTTTCAGAAATGACTGACCATTTGGGACTATAGCCCTAGTCTCATTCATCCCACTAAGATTCTGCGATACTAGAAGAGAAACCAGAATACTCTAACTTTGCCTCTCTCTTGTTATCGGGGCCATCGGCACTTGTATTTGGTGATCTAGAGCTTTACAAAATGACATGCACACCCGTGGTCCCTGGAAGAGTTTACTGCTGAAGATCACATGCGTGTTAGATGATTAATTCATCCCCTGATAAATAGCAGGAAACGTTCCTCAAAAGTGCCTTGGTGCCATGCTGAATTCTGAGTCATTAGTGTTACGGGCTAAGAGGAATATTGAATGGTCAGTAATTAGGAACTGAAGGTAGGCATGTGACTTGAGGAGAATCCCTGCAGGCATTTCAGGCTTTAATTTTCTTCAGAATTTCAATATTTGGGGAACATGTGACTCCTTGTTTATTCCCAAGGTTGAAGGTAAGTTTGTTCTTCTGTCTGTAGAAGGGCAGTGCTGAGCAGCCACAACTCTGCTGTCTCATTTTATTCCAATTAAATGTCTCTTAGCCATCCTCTGAACTTGTTGAAATTGATTTCCCTGACATGTATCTCTTTTTCTCTACTTATTTTTCTCTTTTAAATCATGAATTCAGTCTCTCATGATCACCTCCAATATGATTTGCATACAGGTAACTAACCGTTCCCCAAAAAAGGAATAGACAGAAGACAAATCCCAAGAGTTCTCTGTCTTTTAAAATAAGAAACTGTTCCCCAAACAACTTCAAAAAATTGTTTGACAAGCTGTGGTTTACTCTTTTGTTTTTGTTTTAATTTTGTCTCTAGAACAGGAACCAACAAACTTTGTCTGTAAAGCTCAAGACAGTAAATATCTTAGGCTTTGTGGCCTGCCTGGTCTCTGTCACAACTACTCAATTGTAATGTGAAGCAGCCATAGACAATATGTAAGTGAATGAGGGTCTGTGTTCCAATAAAACTTTATTCACAAAAATAGGAAGTGGGCAGGATTTGGTCCAGAGGCCTGGTTTGCTGACCCCATTCAAACCAATGGATTCAACTTCCCTTCCATCAGGACCTGGCTCATGAATAAGCAGAGATGGTATTTGACTCTTCCCTGGTCTTATTAAGGTATATATTGATAGAATGGCAAAACATTGGGGAAAATCAAATTTATAGCATTTTATAAGTGACCTACTGGAGCGCTAGAAAAGTTCAGTGAACGTCACGTTAACATGAATTATAAATGGCATAGCACAGACTCATCATTCTTAGCTTAGCTTAGTAAACTCAGTCTATTATGTATCCCTTTTGGTAACAATTTTTAGGGGTGGCTAAGAACCAACTAATTTATTATTCTGACTTCTATCATAGCTCCTACTCTTTCATTCTTTTCCATTTTTATTCTAGTCCAGTCAATCCTTTCCATTTTTAGGTTTTGAAGATAGTGATGATTTTCTTTGCTTTATAATATTAATGGTAATTATTTAATAATAACAATATCTATTACATTTGCTTTGAGATTTTGTTTCTTATCTGATGTTGGACTACTGAATCTGGATAACTTGTGTCCAATTCTTCTAATGATTCTACAAAGTAGGTACAATTAGTTCTGGCTTTTTTGTTGTTGTTTGCTTTTTGTTTTTTGTTGTTTTTTTTTCAAATAGGAATATCGATGTTCAGAGAACTTCGTGGACTAGCCTCCAATCACACAGATTTTTATATAGCACCTTCCACATGCTTTTTTCCCCAGACCCATTGTTTACACATTCTTGATCTAATAGACTAATTTTTCAGTCCCATGAGTGATACCACCATATCTCACTTTTCGGATTAAGTTGGATCAGTGATTCTGAGCTAGGATCCTCGGTTCCTGTCCTTTATTTTTCACCATGACTATAAAACCGAGCCATGGAATACAGCCCATCTACAAATACTCAAGCAATGCTGCTGCCATGGATATTTATGGAAAATAGATATTAGACGACAAACGGATGCCTAAGCAGCTGCTGTGTGATGAGCTTTAATGGAGATCTCCAAACAGGGTGGAGTGAAGGAATTCCTCCTGGGGCTGGTGAAGAATGGCTTCCAGCAGAAGCAGTATGATTGGGCACTGCTGGGACCGGCCTGGCACAGAGCAATCAGAGCTGGGTGGGTCTTTTAGTGAAGGAGAAGCCAGCAAACATGAATCTAAGAGATAGAAATGTCAAAAGTTATAAGCAGTGCACATAGTGGCTAGAGTTGTGGGCCAAAGGAAAAGTCTTTACGTGAGTCAATGTGGAAAGAATGCCTGGCAGCAAATATGCAGACATGGATTAAACCAAACCAATCATGACAAACTTGAACAATACCAACAACAGAAAAGCATCGCAGAGGCATCCTCACTGAACACGAAGGACAATGACACCATCAGCGCACTCGAATTAGTGTTGTTAGACTCAATCGTTGCCCCCATCCTCCCCAATTTACCGTCTGGTTGAGGACGCAGGGCTTCCATCAATGCTCCTTGGAATTCTGTATAAATATTTCCCCAAACATGGCCTTTTGCCTATTCAGCCAGTTCTACTTTCAGAGAAGATGGGTTCTTGTCTGTTCCTCTGTTTGTTGCTGTTGACTTGGGAAGTCTGGGGATATTTATGCATTATCTCCTTCTTTTGTTCATTTGACCTTTTTGCCCCAGGCAAAATGAAGAGTGTCCTTGGCTTGCAAGAGCTATTTTTCTCTTTTCATCATAGATCTCGTGGAATAAAAGGAAACCGAATGAATAAACTAGCGTTGGAACCATGGATTCTGTTGGTACTGAATCTCTCTGCATCGTAGAACATGGCGTCTGGGTTAATGGAAGGATGAAAGCTAGTGTCTTATTGGAGTAGGATGGCTACCTGGACCAGGGCTTCCAGGACAGCCTCCTGTGAGGACGTGGTGTCTCCCCCCAGCTGCCTTTCACTGGCACTAGTTTGGGCACCTCAGGAAAGAGACTTTCAGCTCCCCAGATCAGCTATCACTTCAGCACATGTGTTTTTAAAATACCTTTTATGTTTGGTAAAAATCTCTACCAGTTACATCACTAATTGCTAAATATGACATTTTCAGATAGTTTTGACTTCCTCGGGGTGAGAGTAAGGAAAAAAAGCTAATTACAATTAGTTTTGTCTCTAACCAATGGAAAGTAGCGTTAACATCTGTGTGCTGCCTGCTTGAAGATTGGCAATAGTCTCCGTGTATTAACCAGCGGAGTATAGAATGACCCAAAGTGTGATGTGTAACCTGAATTTACCCAGCAGCTAACAAAATCGGTCTCTTTCACTAAAGACTAATTTTTGCATTAAGAAAAATCTTTATTATGGGCCTAGTGCAGTTAAATTGCCTGACACAGTAGGGAATCTATACTTAGACTAGTAATAGTAAGCCCTGAGAAAATGCCTCAGGTGATGATCCAGCTGAGTGGTAATTCAGACCCCTGATAATTCTCTTTCAGGGAAATTCCACCAGGTGGCACAAAATATCTCAAAGTACCACTGAGCATGCTCTCTCTTTGGACCACAGTGAACTGGGGAAGAAAATATTTAAGAATTGCTAAAGATTGTTATAAGTGCCCCCTCCTCCTTCTAAATGCACGCGTTCTCATCCCCAAGCAGCTTTTTGAAAGACAAACAATACACCCGTAGCAATATATGTATTCTATACATTCACTGAAATGTATCCTTTGAATAATGTATAGGACTAGTCAGAAAAGATAAATAAAGCCGTATGGGAGAGAAATGGAGATTTGCAAAGTTACCAGTTTGCCAAATCTGAAGTCATAAGCTTTGTGTAGAGAAATCTTAATATCACATCTTTTCATGAGTTTAAATGCAGGATCATTCATACAAGCTGTAAATGTTCTGGCATGTTGAGAAACCGTAGTGATTATAAAGATCTGTAGAGTTTAACTGAAGCCAGAATCGCTGATACTCAAAGCCTGGGGAGAGACTTTACAGTAGGATGAAATAAAGTGAGATAGTCTTATTTGTTCTAGAAACTTGTCTAATATTTGTCCAGCATGGGGACTCAATATATATGAGAATAGGGTGTCAGTTAAATAATTAGATGGAAGTTGCTATAATGTGCAATCTGGCAAATGATGGGATAATCGTTTGGCTCTAGGATGAGGAGGGAGCTTCGAATCATCTACAGAGGGAGATTCCCTGCTTGTTCAGGCCAGTGTCCCAACCCGAGACATGCAGACCTGATGTGTCTGTGGAAGGCAAGCATATGCATTTTGAAAAACTTCCCAGATGATTTTAATGTGTCATCGAATTAAGAGACTTAGGTTTAAGAGTTTAGTTTCCTTTTATGGTAATCATGGTGGGTGTCCAGAAGTTCCTTTCTAACAGAATCTTCCCAAGGAGCAGAGAAGTTCGATGCCCATGGGTTGATCTGGCAAGGAATCTAGTGTCTCCTCCTTAAAGAGCAGTTCTTCACTCCGGTCTGGGGATGGAAGACTGTTGAATCATGTGAAATTTCAAGCATCTTTCATGCTCCTCTGTCTTTGAAGAAATGTCTGGTCCCCTTAAGGAGAGATAAAACATGAATACATGGGGATATAATATAAGAATTGTTCTTAAACTGGATTTCCAAAAACGCAAATTTGAATAGTTTGAATAGCAAGAAAATAAGAACAAAGATGTAGAAAATTAATTTATGTGGAGGAATTAATACTTTGTTCATTTTAAGTAGGATGTGGGATCTATGAAGGGTAGTCAGAGGAATTGAGCCTTAAATTTTAGACTAAGGTCTTTGAACTTTATTTCGTGTGAAGCCAACAGTATTTCTGACCCAAGATATGACGTGATTAGTTTTATGAGTTCTGAAGTTTAAATGTGGCAGCTGCACAAAAAAATGAATCAGGATGGGAAGCGACTGAGTTAATACTTACCTTTATATTGAGTCCTTTCTAGTACTAGGCATTGTGGTAGGTGCCAATTTATGTTCAGCATTTCCCTAAACCTCATAATAGCCTTGTAAAGTAGGTGTTCTCATCCCCATTATTAATAAGAACAACGATGGAGGCTTAGAGAGTTTAAGTTCTCTGCCCCAATCTATAATTTAAAGTGGTGGGACAGTAATTAAAACCCAAATCTGTCTGACTTCACGATCTGTAAACATGACTACATTGAATCATCTAGATATGCGTGTAAGGAGAGAATTAACCGTCATTCAGAACAGGGGTGATGAATTTGAAAACAGTTTCAAGAGAAAAAAATTTCCTAGTAAAGTGTAACATAGAGCTAGTTCCTTTTTTTAGTTTTTTTTTAAACTTTTTATTTTATATTGGAGTATAGTTGATTAACAGTGTTGTGTTAGTTTCAGGTGTACAGCAAAGTGATTCAGTTATACATATATATACATATATATCTGTTTTTCAAATTCTTTTCCCATTTAGGTTGTCACACAGAGCTATTTTCTACAATAAATTAAATGATAGAAATTATATCTGGAGCAAAAATCAAAGGAATTTAAAAAAATCCAGATTTAATAGGAACTGACATTACAAGTAAACATGACCTAACTCATTTCCTGGTATTGAGGAAAAGCTATTATACAAGATATACTCAAGGCTCTCTGGTCTTATTGGAGCATCAGTTTGGTCTAATTCTTTAGCTCCTGTTTTCTTGAGCTTCTGATTTATGTTTGGAGAAAGTCCCACTGTATTAGACTGTTAATTCAGTAACGTGATTAGTCTGAATTCTAAGAGGGCTTGACAAAAGTACTGAGGTAAAAAAGCTATCCTCTTTGCATTGACCCAATGCCTCATTTTGAAATGAATGGATATTCAAGCCGTTCATTAGAGAGATGCTACGTTATAGCAGAAAAAAACTCTGAACTCAGGTAGACCTTCCTAGCTTTGGTTTCTTCATCTGTAAGAAAGGGCTAATCATATCTATCTCACTGGGTATTTATTTCATAGGGGTAAATGAGAAAACATACAGTAGAGATGTGCCTGGCATTTGTCAGTATTCAGTCAGAGATAGATGTCGTCCACCTTAGGTTTTTCTAGGGTTGAACCCACACTTCCCTGCTATGCCCCTGTGTCTTCTTGGTCTCTGAAGGTAAGAAAAAGACAGGTGTGCAGTACTCTTGTCCTTTACCTTCACCCATTGTTCATTCATTCATTCATTCATTCAGTAAACATGTTTCAGATACGTCCCCTGTACATGGTAGTGGAGACTCAGAGATAAAAGCCAGTCTGAGGAAGACACAGTCACGTGCGACCAGGGCTGTGATGGGCGAAGCTGAACTATTACCTAGTCTACAGGGGCCAAGAAGACTCTCTGTGAAAAGGGCTGTCTGACTTGGATTTTGAAGAATGCATATGAATTATCCAGGAGAAGAAGGGAGGGAAGAGGCATAAAATGATGTTCTGAATAGAGAAATGTTAATTCCTTAATCAGAAAAGACTTCCTCCTTAAAAAACTAAAAATAGAGCTACCATATGATCCAGCAATTCCACTCCTGTGCATATATCCAGAGAAAACCATACTTCAAAAAGATACATGCACTCCAGTGTTCCTTGCAGCACTATTTGCAATAGCCAAGGCATGGAAGCAACCTAGATGTCCATTGACAGATGAATGGATAAAGAATATGTGGTTTATATATATATATATACGCACACACACACACACACACACACACACACACACACACACACACACACAATGAACGTTACTCATAAAAAGAATGAAATAATGCCATCTGCAACAATGTGGATGGACCTAGAGATTGTCATACTGAGTGAAATAAGTCAGACAGAGAAAAATAAATATCGTATGATGTTGCTTTTACCTGGAATCTAAAAAAATGATACAGGTAAATTTATGAAGTGGAGATGGACTCACAGACTTGGAAGGCAGGCTTATAGTTACCAAAGGGAAAGGTGTAGGAGAGGGATAAACTGGGAGGTTGGGATTAACATATACATGCTACTATAAATAAAGTAGATAATCAACAAGGACCTACTGTATAGCACAGGAAAAAAAAAAAAAGACTTCCTACCACTGGAAAAGGACTGGCTGATACTGTTTTTAGAAGGACATCTCTGTGATTCCTCTTTGCTCTGAGCTCCTTCTCAGATCAGCCTTGGGCAAATTTAAGAATTCTTGACATTCAATTAAGAGTCTGGAAACTAACCTCTGTTGACCAGTCAGACCAGCTGCTGAAAACTGCAACACTTTCTACTCTATTTCTTTAAAACACAACAATACAATGTTTTTGGATAGACTGAGCCCTGCAGATCTCCTCCTCCCTTGAACTTTATTGTTTTCCTTTTGTTTCTTTCTGCCACTGCTCCCTGATCCCCACCCCGTGCAGGACGGGATCTTGTCCCGAAATCAGAATGGTATTTGAGATTATATGACCAGTTCAGTTCCACCATTGCTTTATTACACTTCATTATGTATCGCTGATCACATTACTGGAAAACCCTTCATTTAAAGTAGAAACCTGAGTTCTTGTGTTCTCTTTCATATCGCTGATGGAGGGATGAACTGAAATCATTTCAAACTCTAAAAAGTGTTATCATCTAAGCTATTATCATCCAGTTGCTATGACCGTTTCATATGAAATGAAGTAGCTGTTGGGTACTTAATGCAGGTAAAAGTGAGAGTGGAAGAGAAAGTGAACAAACACCCTTTGGTTTGCTTCCCTGTTATCATTAGGTTATTTTGTCTTGCTTTTATGCATTGTAGCTAGTCTATTTCCTTCTCTTTATTTAATGTGTTTATTTTAACATTTTTGTATTTTAAAATCCACAATAAATTCCAGGGGCATTTTTGGGGGTCGCTTATAAAACTGCTGCCACTCGGTTTCTGACATCATGAAGATAGTATTTGAAGCAGCCTTCACGCACAGTGCTTTCCATCACTCCCTATTTTTTTTTCACTGCTAGGTAGTGAGTTTTTCTAAAGTAGATTTTGGGTCTTAATCATTTTCCTAGGCTCTAAAATGTTTCTGAGCACATAGTACACATTTATAAAATTCTTAAGTTTTTAAAAATGGAATTCTCTAAAACTGTGTAGCTTTCTTGACTAGAAAAAACACTATGCACGTATTATCAGTTCAGCTCTGGCAAGAAAGACATAAGCAGGCTTCTGTCAGCATTTCTATAGGGTTGGTCTATGCAGTCAAAGCTAAGTGGATGATTGTATCAATTATCTGGTAAGTTTGGATCCAGAGAAAGAACATTCAAGTCAACAGAAGCTCCATGTGGCTTGTCTTGGTACAGTTGGACTGTTATATTCGTTCTAGATCAGAAACACGTTATCTGCTTTCTCACATACACACTCACACACAACTCACATACACATGTATACACACTCACAGACACACACAGGCACATATACAGACACTCACAGGCACATATACAAAGCCACACACACTCACACACACACACACATAGAGACTCACACAGACACACACACATATACATTCACCCACACGCACACATACACCCCCCCACACACACACAGAACTGGAAAGTGTACAATGAATTAATTTTTCCTTCCTTGTATCTACTATCTCTATGGACCTGCTAATTCCTGGGATAATTATTCCAGCACACTCACTGAAAAGCCCTAAATATTGTTAAAAGTACAGCATGCACCAGTTCTAGAAGAACATACAGCTTGACAACTATTGGCTCATGGAGGATGATAATCCTAAGACTTTATGCTGGGACACAGAAAGTCTGAGGTTGTTCAGTTTCTGACAGGTCAGGAGTGATAGCCCTGGTGTGGGTCTTGCAGACTAGAAAGTCTATCAGTGTTTCTAGAACTCTTCAAGTTGATAACCAGGAAGAGAATTTCATCTGGAGAGACAATGTGAATGAATTGAAGCCTTTAAAAAACTAGCCTAAACAGCGACACATTCATTCCTAACGACTCTCTCATAAATTAGTTTATTCGGTTTGTATATATAAATAGCAATATAAGATTTACATATAGGTAGTGGATATTTATGATTCCTTTTGTCTGTCCAGCATCTGAACCCTGTTTCACAGATTTTGATAGTGTGCAAAGAGAATCTCTTCTTCAGGAGCAGAAGATTCTAGGTGTTGACTTTCCCAGCTTCCCTTAACACCAGGGGCTCAGGTAGGTTACCCATGTTCCACCAGACTCGCTCCCATACGACAGTCACTCAAAGCCAGCGTCACAAGAGGGACCAGGGGTGCGAGGGAATTTTCCACCTGCACAATGACCCCCTGCAGCCAAAGGCAGCGACCTGGGGGCAGGCAGCGGCTCCAGGGCTGGGTGTTAGCAGATGTTTCTCACCAACCCCGCAGGCAGCTCGCTGGGGCGGTGTTTCTTACAATGCACCCTCCACCTTGATCCCCGGCCTCCCCTGTGTTTCCTGGAGCTGCCTGACACCATTTCAATACGTTTTCTTCTGCTTCTGCCGATCTCATGCTTGTGACTCAGAATCCTAATTAATTCCCTGCGCTGGACACCGGGGGGCCCCAGAGATGACTGAGACCCTCCCAGTGGCCTTAGGGACTTCACACTCCAGTAGGTGAGATAAGGCCAGTTCCCCCACAGTGGGATGTGAATATGATTTTTCTCTCCCTGAAACCACTCACGCCTGTGGAGACGATCCTTTGTGTGCGTTCCTGGTGAGTCAGGGAATTCTCCGGGTCACCTTTTTGGGGCTTGCAAGGCGGGCTCGTTACCCAGAGAAGAGACATCCCACATAAGCTCCCCGTGACACGTGTGAGTGACCGCGAAGACAGGCAGAAGAGAGTCTTCCTTTTGTCTGAGTGTATTTGCAGCAGAAGAAAATCCGCGGCTCGGTTAGCAGGGAAGAGCTTCCCCCAGCCCGGGCCTGTGTGGAGTCTCACAGATGGCGCTCCCAGTAGGATTACACATCCCAGGGAACTCGTGAACCATATGGAGGAGAAAGTTCCCCGGCTGAGAGTTCCGCTGCATTATTTCCCGTTGGAAGTAGCGCGTTGTGATCAAGCTTGAGCTATCAGATGCGAGGCAACGGGTATCAAAATGTTATATCTGCCAGAGTTTGGAACCGCTTACTCTCCGCCTAATGCTTAGAAAGAACATGTGGTTGTAGCATATTCTGAGTTATGCCACCTGGGATGGCTGACAACATTTCCAAGGGCACGGCCGTGTAGCTCCGCAGAGAGCCCTGCCCCGTAGCAGGATTCCGGCAAGAAGAACAGTCCGACACCGTCCCCGACCCGGATTCCTCCTGAATCTTGGTAATGCAACAGACTTTGGAGACAGGGAACATGGTGTCCTCGCTTTGCCAGCCCTGGGTCCTGGCAGGCGCTGCCACCCCGCGAAACCTCTAAGGGCATCAGCGTGAGGCCCTTGCGCGCCTTTGGATGTCTTTATAAATCAAGAAAGGAAGGGACCAAAGAGAAGCCGGGCAGTCGGCGTGGAGGGAGAGGCTTGCTGCGCCCGCGGGGGCGCCCTGACCGTGGGCAGCTTCGCGTCAAGGTCCCAGCCCGGGAGATACAGGCCCAGGACCCCTGCAAACATCTCCCGAACGTGCGTCTAAGCACAGGGAGCCACTGGATGGAGAGGTCGCTTCCCTGGGGTGATGTGTTCTGTTTGCGTAAACGTGTAAAGCTGGGAGTCACGAGCCGCGGAGGCCGGAACGAGAGGCAGCAGCAAAGCACGCCAGCTGGCGCGGGCTGAACGACAAACAAAAGCTGACAGCCCGCTGCCGTGTGCACAAGCGACTTCCAAAGCCCTCCGTGACCCAGAGGGGCGTCTGCTGGAGAGGCGCCTGTGCGTCTGCGCCCCGCAGGCCCGCCCCGCGGAGGAGCCGATGACTCTGCGCTGCAAAGGTCGAGAGAAAGGGCACCGCTTGGCTGCTTTCGGGTCTGCCCTGGGATGGGTGCACCTGACTCCGCCTCCGGCTGGGCCCCGTGGGGTCTGGTCCTCCGAACTCCTGTGTGCTCTCGCGTGGGCTTCCCCAGGGCACATCTCAGGACTGTTGGAAAGAGAAGCATCCAGAGCAAGGCCACTTGGGTGAGAGGGACAAGGGGCAGAGTCTCACCTGCACAGACGGGATGTGCCTGGTTTCTGGGGTCCGGTTAGAAGTTTGTTTCTCACGTTGCAAACACAGATGAAAAGGTATTTGGATTCAAGAGAGAAAAGGGGAACAGAAGGGAAGAACCTCTTTAGCTTTAGGTGGAACCTCTTTAGCTTTAGGAAGCCACATGACATGAAACAAAACTTGCTGTCCCGGGAAGAAAGCGGGGTAAGGGAGGATTGTAAATCAGCCACCGTCGGCAGACATTGGGTTCATTCTCCTCTCTTCTTGTTTACTATTGAGTAAGGCTTTCGTGAAAGTCCCAGTCTGTCTCTTCTGCATCAGGGGCAACTGAGGGGTTTTGAACTTTGGGTTCTGACTGCTAGGGCAGAATGTTCTAGAATAATTGGAACACACCTGAGGCCAACAGAGTGCCAGCAGTGGGAAGGATGAAGGTGAAATGCAGGAAGGTAGAATTGAGACAGGCTGGGACCTGATACCTGGGACCCTCTGTTGCAGTGGTGCAATGCTTGCACCTGGACAAACATCCCCTTGAGCAACAAAATACAAATAAACTCTAAGGGACTAAAAGTAACTGCGTGCATGTGCAGCTGGGGCAAATTACGGACAACAAGATACAGAAAGACCAGAAAAGCCCAACTGCCCCTTCTGAAGAGCTGGGAGCAAAAGCAGGGCACTGCGCATGTCCCCTGCACTCAACACCGCCAAAGGGGTGGGCAGACCACCTAAGGCTGCCCTCCGGCCCGACCCCTGGACACACCCCTCCCCTCACCCCGTGCAAGGAACCAGCTCCGCCCCACTTGAGTGAGCCAGCAAGGGCGTCTGTTACTTGTCCTCGCTCCCTCGTGCTGCAGCAGGGGCCCCGATAAAGCCTTGCCTGAATTTCTTGTCTGGCCTCTGATCAATTTCTATTGTTTAAGGAGGCCAAGAACCCTGTGGGTATCAGACTCAGGGGGACTGGGTTCAGTTTGGAGTTAGGGTCGTAGTTTATTCAGCAAAGCAAGTAGTCCTTTACACAGCCTCTGACCCTTGGAATTTCTAGGGCATTGACAGCAACATTTGCATTTGGCAGTTTCCTAGATTCTTCCTCAAAACCACATGACCAGATTATAGAGCTAGAAAATAGAAGTACTTGTTCAGGCATAAATATATTTTAAACACTTTGTGAAGGTATTAGACAAAATAAGCAATATTAGTAAAAAGTCCTCGGGCAAATTGAATCCCATCCAGAAATGCAGCTTTAAATATTGATTACAAATACCCTTGCTGAATGTATACCAGACGTAGATGATGTATTCTTACCCAGTTATAAAGCAATTACCCCCACGGCTTTGGGCCAAAAGATTGGATATTTGAGACTCTGAAATGATCACCCTGTAAATGACTGTAGTGTAATTAAAAATAGATTATTGGATTAATATTTGAATTACTTTGGAAGACCTTGCTTTTCCTTGGTGTATGTGGTTTTGTGTTTTGGTTTTTTTCCCCTTATTTTTTCTCTCTCTGAGTGATCATAATTGAATGCATCTTTAGACTACAAATTGTAATTTTGCTGTCAGCAATGGTACTCTAATCTCAGATGTTTATTAGAAACTTTCTCTGCGCTGTGACTCTAGCTAACAAGAGGGACTTGAGGCAAGTGAATGGACTCATAACACAATCAAGAACAAGGTGACAGCACTGTGTCAGGGGTGACCTCAATAAGCTTTGATTGCTATAAATTTCGTATTTTCGTAGGTAGGGATTTCATAAAAATAAGATAAACATAAATGTATTAATGCTTGTATTAGCTGTTCTGTAGACAAGAAAGATGGACTAAAATATAGTAGTTTAGGTATATACATAATTGGGCCAAAGGAAATGGGGAGTTGAGTCATTTCTCAATGAGTTTGATTAATGTAAATAATTTATCTGCATCTTTCCACTCCTACACCCCATTTATTCCTTAAAGCATAGGGCATCTTTTCCTTGAATAGATGTTCCTCCACAGGCTCTAATTCACAGAAGACTCTACATAGAGCAGGCTGCAAGGAGAGGACAAACAGAAGCAGGGCACGGAGGTCCAGCGTCCGTCCAGCCTCTGTCCTTCCTCATCGCGTGTGCACGGATCTGCCCCATCTCTCTGGGCTATAGTTTCTTTGTTCTGAAAAAATGCAGAGATTGGATCAAACAAAAATTACAGTTCATCTGACTCTACTGTTCCATGAACTGTTTCTGTGAAGAGGACTTTTGCAGTAGAATTTCTACTCTTTGCTCTTAAAGAGAAGGCAATATATCCTTAGTCTGTGTTGACTGGGAAATAAACTGCCTAGTTTCTCAACAAGTTAAATAGACATTTACTGAATGACCCAGCAATCCGCTCCTTCATTTCTTTTGGTGGGTATTTACCCAAAAGAAATGAAAATTTATGTTCTCACAAAAAGAAAGTACCCAAATATTTATAGCTGCTTTATTCATAATCAGCCCAAACTAGAAACAACCCAAATGTCTTTCAATTTGAAGTGAGTTGAACAAACTCTGATGCAGCCATACAAAGGAATACTACTCAGTGATAAAAAAGAAGGAACTGTAACACACACAACACCGTGGCTGAATGGGAGAAAATATTTGTAAATCATATATCTGATAAAGGGTTAATAGCCAAAATATATAATGAATTCTACAGCTCAATAGCAAAAAAAAAAAAAAAAAAAATCCAACAAAAAATGGGCAAAGGATTCAAACAGCCATTTCTCTAAAGAAGGCATACAAATTCCCAACATGCAGAGGAAAAAATGCTCATAATCGCTAAATCAAAACCACAACGAGATAGCATTTCACCTTTGTTAGAATGACTATTATTTAAAAGAAGATAAGGACTGGCGAGAATGTAGAGAAACTGGAACTTAGTCCACTGTTGGTGGGCAGGTGAATGGTGTAGCCACTACGGAAAACAGTATGCAGGTTCCTCAAAAAATTGAAAATAGAACTACCATGTTCTCTTCCACTCTGGGGTGTTTATCTGAAAAAATTGAAATTAGGATCTTGAAGTGATATCTGCACTGCCATGTACACTGCAGCAATATTCACAGTGGCCAAGATGTGGAAATAACCCGCGTCCATCACCAGACGGATGAATAGAGGAAATGTGATGTATACACAACAAAACATTCCTCAGCCTTAAACAAAGAGGCTACCCTGCCATATGCAACAACGCGGATGAACCTAGAAGCTATAAGCAGTCACAGAAAAACTAAGACTGCGTGATTCCACTTACATGAGATACTTAAAATTATAGAGACAGGTATTAGAATGGGGGGGGGGCCCAAGGCTTGGGGGAGGAAGAAATTGGGAATCACTGTGCAAGGGGCATACATTTTTAGTTATATGAGATGAGTAAGTTCCAGAGCTCAGTTAACAGAACGGTACTGGGCACTTTAAAAATTGTGAAGATGGTAGATCTCACATTATCTGTTCTTATCACCATAAAAAATACATAACGAAATATTGATACATCATTTCCCTTAAAAAATAAAAAAGGCAAGAACGCACAGAGCAACATGGTGAACCTCAGGAGAATGATGTGCTAAGTGAGAGAAGCCAGACTCAAAAGACTACATGCTGTATGATTTTACTTATTTAACATTTGGAAGAAGCAAAACTGTAGGGGCAGGAAACAGATCAGTGGTTGCTAGGGGCTAGCAGAGGAGGGATGACCAAGGGGGAGGGTACAGAAATGTCCTATACTACCTTGACTGTGATAGTGGTTATGTGACTAGACATTTGTTAAGACTTGGTTTTATATACTGAAAAGAGTGACTTTGCCTCTGTAAAGTAGATATCAAAAAAAAAAAGAATCAACAACAGAGATCTAAGGTTTGCTGCTAAAGTACCCTTTTCCTTAAATTTAAATTCTAGACTTTTTAAAAAAGATAAAAACTAACACAAATGTGTAGGCAGCTGTTTTTCTCTCTCCTCCTCGCAGTGGCACACGAGTTAAAAATGGAAGTGGAGCGTCCCAGTCCCTGGATTGAAGTGTCATCCAGTGATAGTGGTCTGACCCGGCTCAAGTACTGTCCTCAAATACATGTCTGCTTTTCAGGTTCCTGAAGGTTCCTTTCTGCTCGGAGGAAGCAGTTCTCATTTACACTGACTTCCAACAAGTTCCTACAGGCAAAGGCCCCAGAGGCACGCACCTGCCGTCTGCTGCCTGAGGCGCAGGTACAGTTTGGGGCCCTCTCCCTCCTGAGTTCTTTTGTGCTTCAAGACATCAGAACCCACAGAATCTGTCTTTCAATGCATCTGGCTTTCAAGCCAGACACTGTGCAGCTCCAGGGCTCCTGGTGTTATCAACCCAGGGATTGTATGTACCTACACAAAAAGAATACTTTATACAAATAAGGAGTTCGCATCAGATGCTTTAAATTCTATGCCAGGCTGGGAGCCCTACTGAAAACATGGGTAAATTCCTGTGCTTCTACAAGTTAGGTCTTAGATTAGAGTCTTTCTGGGCATTAGAGCACAGTGTGGTAGTATTTTAAAACCTATTAAATGGATGAAAAATATTTTACAGGTGGTAACTGCATGGTATGAGCAAAGTCCTTATATGTGATCCAATGCACGTACTACTTACACAGATGCCTATGTAATGTTTAGGTGATTGAGAAGAATTAAGTTCATTAGAGGGATTTAATATTAATCCAAAGACTATATTATGCACGTGCCGCATGGTGTTTTCTAGTAGTAGCGGTAAGTTTGTACATAATCTCTTGTCCCTTATGTAAACTGGTATTTTTAACTAGCTGGCTCAGAAGGGAAATACAGTCACGTGATATTCGACCGCATGATTTTGACCTCAGGTTCATTGAGTCACAGGCTAAAAAGTTTGAAAATCAGAAAGTCCAGGTACTCACCCCAAGCGACATGCACACCAACTGTTGCCTAGGCTGGCTAGATTATGCCTGAGTATCTCCTGTGAGAGCAAATTCCTAACTTCCAGAGACAAATCCTTCCAGGTTTCTATAGGTTGGCCTGACATAAATTTTGTCCTGATCCAGGGTTCAAACACCAGGTTCAAAACAGTTGTTACCCTAAGGCAGTGGTTTCAACAAAGTGTTATATAAAGACTCTGTGTATCTTTAACTCTAAATAATTTAACTCAGTCTTCATCAGGCTGAAATATCTATCCACAATATTCAGATTTCCGATAATGCATTCAAACAAAAGTCACCTTAAAAATGTCTGTTTTTGAAAACAATTTTCCCAAGGCTTTCTGTCAATAACGTGCTAACAGTCTAAAAAAGGATCAGGATAAATCTTGCAAGACAAGAGAAGGGAACAATGTGTGCTGAAGTGCAGGGAGTCCTGGGCCAGTCACTGGAGCCTCAGCCTCACCAGATGGCTGGGGGATGGCGGGCAAGTCGGCTGTTCTCGGCAGGGGGTGAGTAAAATTCTCTTCTAAGAAAGATCCTCTCCCTTCCATAGTGTCTTAATACTACAGAAATTTCATAAGAGGCTGCTCCACCCAACCAGAAAAAGCCATGTGTAGACTGGGGTCTAGAAAGCAATGGTTCCCCTTTGCAGGCATTGGGAACCCTTGGCACATCTTCCCTCCCAAGATCCAACTCTGCCTCACAGATCCAGCCCTTCTCCACGTGCTTGTGGAATCCACCCCCCCCCCACCACCACATTGATCCAATGTGGCAAATGAGGAAGCTTGTTTCCCACTTGTGTACAGGCAAAGCAATGGCTTAAGCCAGACTTGGGCAAACTACAACCTGGGGGTCCAATCCAGTGCCTTGGCTATGGTGGCATAGCCTGTGAGCTAAGAATGGGTTTGCAGGTGAACATTTGCAGTTGATTTTGTCATAGGGCACGCTGACTTTGAACCCCAAATACGTGGAAGGTTATGCAGCCAAAGAATTCCATGTCTTTTCATTAGCTGTAGACCTAAGATGTTGTACTCAATTATTATTGTTATATTTTGACCTTCATCAAAAGATCTGTGGAAATTTGTTGCCCCTTTTGTTATACAAATACCAAGAATATGCCTTCAATTTTGCCTCTTCACCTGCAAAGCCTAAAATATTTACTCTCTGACCCTTTTCAGAACAAAGTTTTTGAACCCCTGGTCTAAGCAGTATCTGGTCACTCAGCAGGGCAGAAATCGGTTGACTAGACAGAGGAGATAAGTTAGAAGAGAATGAAACAGAACAAAACAGTAGATGCCTTAATTGCTTATAACAAAAGCATAAGTGAATGTCATTACTAGGATTGGAATTTATCCAGGATGTTGGGATCAATCAAAATGCCATGAGCTCTCATGTCCCTGAGTGCTCAGTTCGTTACTTTTATTTCCTTTCCAAAAGACAGAGTTCCCCCATACCAGGTTATTGGCTCGATATGATAACAGTAAATCTCTGGTGACACTTCCAGCAGCACAGAAGAAGATAGTTCTCAGAAATGACCAATAATTGACCCAGCCTGACCTGCCTAAGCATGGGAGGTCTAATAGGCTCTAACATTAAGTGTAGAATTATTTCCCAATAGATACTTTGCATGGAACGCTATTCGACTATTCAGAAAATGAACAAAATAGAGTCAAGTAAGAGAACAGACTTCTTTTTAACTCTCCGTGATAAATGAAATTGAGTTTTGACCAACTGATGGAAAGATTACCTCTTATCATTTCTAAAATCAATGATAGCATAATCAGATTTAGCAAATGGGATTTAAAAAAAAAAATTCCTTTTGAGGCCACCAGGCTATTTCCTAGAGTTAATCCAGGAGTATTCCCTAAACTGAATTTTCTAGGGTTTTGGTTTGGTTTAATAAAAGACTTCTACTTTATTGTATCAATGCTGCTGAATAACAAATCACACCCAAGAGTAGCTCAAAGCAAGGATGACTTTCTCCTTCTCACGCTTCCTTGGGTTGGCCGTATAGTTCTTGAGACTTCAGCCAGTGGATGGCTCGGCTGGGGCTGGTTGTTGAATTGTGCTGCACTCGTGTGTCTGGGGCCCCAGCTGGGTGGAACGGCCAAGCCCGTCTCCCTCACGTGGTCTGTTATCCTGTGGTCTGTTTTCAGTGCTGCTTCCCAGCAAGGTGGAGGTTTTTCAAGAGCAGAATCTGCAGGGTCTCTTGGAGGGTGAGGCTCACAAGTTACCCCTTGTCATTCCTATGTTCTACTGGTTAAAGCCAGGCGTGGGTCAGCTCAGATTCAAGGAAGGGTGGATAAATATACTCCTCCTCTTATTAGGAGGAGCTTCCATCATGGGTGGCCTTTTACAATTGACCACATTTTTATTCCTATTTATTTATCACCGTGGACCCTGAGATGCTAATGAAGCCCCTGTAAAAGAAGTTGGACACGCCCTGGAACACAGTGCACGTCACTCACCCAAGCAGGGATGCGGCTTTAGCAGAGGGAGTATCAGAAATAAAACAGAAACTGCTCTCTTCTCTTTAACAAAATTATGGAACAGACAACATTAGAATGCCGTCTACAGTTTGTTTCCTTTGCCCAACTTGCTGCACCAAGGTTTGTATTAGAAGACCAAGTCCCCTTCCCAGATCTGCTGTTGGCTAGTTGTCTGATGTCAGGCTAGTTAATTAAACCCTCCTGCCTCAGCTGCCTCCTCCTTATAAGGGGAATAAGGATAGTGCCTTCTTGGCGGGTTTGCTGTGAGCGTCAAATGAGGCAGGGTCCAGCATGGTTCTCAGCACATAATAGGTCCGTGATTAATACTGGCTGCACTTATGACGATAATTAATGTTCCTGTTACTGCCGTTGTTTCATTGATTTAACTTGATTAAGTCAGTAAATCAAGGATCGTAGACGAAGCGGTCTTAAAATGCATGTATTATAGTCCATCTGATACTTCAACGCACTCTGATGATGGTTTTGTTGAGTTGCTGGATAGGCTAGGTTATAGCGAGGGAACAGATAGCCACAGAACACACACACAAATAATTTCTCATTCATTAAGCATCCAGAAGGATGCAGGCAGCTCTCCAGAACCGCCATCCTCCTTGCAGTGACCCAGGGATCCAGGCTGCTGACCTAGCTATGCCGGATGAGCACAGCACCTCCTTGGGCACCAGGCCAGTGGCAGAGAGCGGGAGACCCACCCAGTTTTATCCTGTCTCCACCAGGAAGTAACCACTATCATTTCTGCTCCTATGGCCCACCCAACTGCAGGCTGCTGGAAAGTATGACCTTCCAAGTTTCCAGGGAGGAGAAAGTGGGCCTGGGTTCAAACACACACGTAACAGCCTCTGTTACAACAGTGATGCAGCCTGCGTTTTGTTCCTCGTCTTTCTGAATTGACCCATTTCGCAGTGAATAGCTCTGAATGGCAGCCAGGCCTGCTTCCTACAGCACATGGATCCACAGGCTCCTTCCTCGGGTTACACAGGACAACACGAAACTCTCTCCCATTTGAGAGCTGTTCCAGGACGTAAAGAAGATTGATGGACAAGCAGCCCTGGGGACCAGAGATGCCGGATGCTGCTCAGACAGATTACTTTCTCCTGCCTAGTTCTCTTCTCTATGTTTAACCCTCCTTTAGGATTTCTCCCACTGGAAAAGTTCATGTAAGATATCACAAAGGGAACAGAGTCCGCATGACCTTACCCCACGGGAGTGCCAAGGTATGTGTTACATCCGTTTTCTTTTGCTACAGAAAGAATGACCTCAAACGTGGCAGCTTAAACACTACCACTTCCTAGCTCACCCTCCTGTCAGATGGAGGACCCGGTGGGCTCAACTGCCTTCTCTGCTCCAGCTGGGCTGAATCCTTATCTGAAGGCTCTGGGGGAGACGCCCCTCCTAGACTCCCCAGCTTCTGGAGGAATCCAGCCTCTTGCGGCTGTAGGACTGGGGCCCGTCCCCTCGCTGGCTGTCAGCCGGGACGGCCGTCTGCTCCCAGAGACCCCACCCCCATCCCTCGTACGTGGCTGCTTCCACCTCAGAAGCCAGCGATGTTCATGGGTCCTTGTCCCGCTTTACATCTCTCGCCGTCTCCTCCTGCCACCAGCAGGAGAAAATGCTCTGCTCTTAAAGACTCACCTGGCTGGACCCCGTGCACCCAGCTGATCTCCCAGCTACCCTCCCAGCAGCGTCCAGAGCAGGGTTTGAATAAGCAGGGTTCGGGAACCTCTGGGGGCATCTTTAGAAGCCTGACTGCCACCTAGGCTAACTCCCTCATATTTTAACTTCACTCCGTGATAATAATAGCTACTACATACGTAGTGCTTACAACGTGCCAGGCACTGTTCAGAGCAACCCCACGAGCTGCGTGCTGTTTTCATTAGACTGCTGAGCAAACCGAGGCATGGTCAGGTCCAGTCTGCGGCTCAGCCCATACAGCAGTGCATCAGGGGCAGTCTGGCCCTGGGGTCCCCCCTAACCACCACCCTGGGCCCCTTTCTGCTGAGCTCTAGGAGTGGGTTTGAGAACCAACACCAGGAGGGGTTCCCCATCCGCCCCACCAGCATTCCTCTAAACCATATTCTCTCTAAACTCCATTCCTGCCTGGATAGGGTAATACAATGAGCAAGATGCAGAGGGGTTTTAGTAGTGAATTGGATTGTTTAATGCTAAGTGCCGAAAGTAGTAAAAACCAGAACTGACTCAACAGACGAACAATGAGTTGCCCTTCCTGACGTTTTTCAATACAGCACTTAGAATGGAGAAGTCGATAGACTAGATAGATAGATGGAGAGATAGACAGATAGATACAGATGGATAGATGGGTGAATGGAGAGTTGGATATGGATGGATGGATAGAGAGATAGATAGATAGGATAGATGGTGATAGATTTAATAAATATTTTACTCTTGTATTTTCCTGAGTGACTCTAAACCATGAACAAAAGTCAGTGCCAAGTTAAGAGTTGGGCAAAGAGCTCCTGTTTCTACAGGAGTGGTCTCTTTAGACCAAGGGTCTGATGGAGTCCCTCAGACCTAGAGCAAATCCAAATGGGAATTAGCTCACACTTTGCACTGTGATGCTTTCCAGAAAGCAACGCTTAAATCCGTGAAGCTGATAAACCAGAAAGGGCCACATTTTTCCCTCTGCGCTCCTCTGCTCGTTAGAAAATAGAAGCGACATCCAAAGGCCGGGAAAGAATGCCGAGGACGGACCCTGACATTTTTTCTAAGACAAAGATGCAATGCCAGGCATAGTAAACCCAATAATAAAAACAAAGGTGAAGATGAAACATCTTGAAGTGAAATTTATGCTCTCCAGGTACTACTTTGGTTGGATTTTGATGTTTCATTAACTGTGCTACTTTTAACATTAAACTGATATTGTGATAATCCTCCTTAAATAGCATCTTGGAGGCGTTCAGAATCGACCGGAATGTAGAAGGTATAGTGCTGTCACACATCTATTTATGCATAGAGGATATTCATGCAATGAGTTATTTATAGAAAGCTAGTGGATTTGTGAACAAAGAAAGTTCTAATTAAATCTTCACGTTTTGCCATGCGGTAGCTGATGGTCAATGGACACTCTTATTTTTAATCACATCTATTTTTACCAGGCTTTTTTTGCTTTTATTTGCATTTAACTGAACCTAGGAACTTGACAGCCTGTGACTTAATGAAATAGATTTGGAAAAAAGACTTACATCCATTTCTCTCTCCCCCTTTTAAAGTTCTAGGACATTGGAAAATGTGCTTATAAAAATGATCATTTGGCTTGGAATTTTGGTCTGTTCTTACTAAAAAAGTGAATTAATCTTAATAATTGCAAAGAAATCATATATGGAGTAGTCCTCAGAAGGGTAATTACTCAAGTACAGTGGTTTTCATTAAAAAGTTAACATTTATCTTATTACAGTAATTACCTTATTGCAGTAAATTGGCAATATTTTCCTATTCCTTCAATGAGATAGCACAGTAAGATGAGTTCCCTGCAATAAGATGTGTTTGAACTTATTAATGAGAATATATGCATTATTTTTTTAACTTGGTTTTAAAAAGGCAAAACACTTTATTTTTCTGTATAAAACAACATTCAGTTAGAAAGCTGTCATTAGATATTATTTATCTATCTTTTTTTTTTTTTTTTTTTTTGCGGTACACGGGCCTCTCACTGTTGTGGCCTCGCCCGTTGCGGAGCACAGGCTCCGGACGCGCAGGCTCAGCGGCCATGGCTCACGGGCCCGGCCGCTCCGCGGCATGTGGGATCTTCCCGGACCGGGGCACGAACCCGTGTCCCCTGCATCGGCAGGTGGACTCTCAACAACTGCACCACCAGGGAAGCCCTATCTATCTTTTAAATGACTCTGCTTTGAGATATGACCATACTACTTGTATTTGTTATCAAGTAAAATATTTCCTGTTCTTTTCAACCTTCTATTTCAGGAATGAAAACGTCAACTTAAATGAAAGATTTTGTGCCCATCTCCAAAGGTTTACTGAATTTTAAGGATTCTTGGAAAATATCTAATTCAACAATACTTATTTTCAGGACAAGGCATCTAAAGCACAAAGATGTTAATGCACTTGTTCAAAATTACATGGTGAGAGAGGGAATGAGTTGACATTGGAATCCATGTCTCCTGGCTCTGAGTGTTCTTTCAGGAATATTCATTCCGTGTGTGTGTGTGTGTGTGTGTGTGTGTGTCTGCACACACGAGTGCTTGTGTGTAATATCTCTGTGCTTGTGGCTAAAATGACCATGTGGCCTTTGATTTCCAGCCTCAAATAGCTCCTAAGAAACCACAATGCGTTGTAACTTGATTTCCTTGTTTCACACACTATGTGACATTTTGTCCGAAGGCAGTTGCTTGTCCCTGCTTATTCTGGCTCCAGGGAAGCCCACGAGCCTATGGCTGTGGTAGATGCTTTAGGTCGTTTGTGAATTTGTCTTGCCATAGAAGACCTCCGTGGCAAGTTCACTTCTATGCTGGTGGCTGAGCTACAGTCTTCTTCATCATTGTAGATCCAGCATTGTCACTCAACATCAAGTCTATTTCCTAATTGCTGCAGATAAAGATGTGCAAGGAACGGTGAGTGGAGACTGGCAGCTGTTCCCAAACTCCGAAGCATGCATGCGTGGAAAGCAGCAACGCCAGGCTAGCATTAGTGATGAATCCCCCTCCCCATGATTCATCTTCAGAGCTGGGCGAAATCTAAGCTTCTTCCTGAAGCTATTCAAGCAGGATGAGACTCAGTCCATTTCCTCACCCGGATAATATGTGCACCTATAACACATGTGTATTGTCTCACTTAGCCAAGGTGGTCCATCTGGTCTACCTGCTCAGATCCTCCTCATGGGGAAGTAGAAAACCATCTCACCAGGCACATGATCTTCTCAGGTTCCTTCACTCTTGTGGGGCTTCCTGTTCTCCTCCCAGCTTGGCCAACGAATAAAGCAGGCAGCTCTGCCTTCCAGCCACCCAGAGTAATCACACTTCAGGTGTTGCCATGAGCCATAACCTCAAACTCAGTGCTGCTCGGGGCTTACCCAAAGCCAGGCTGATGAACAAGAGCCTGTAGAATATGCCAACCAACCTCTTCAGAACTTTAAAAATCTACTGGATTAACCGAACCAGAGGGGACCTTTATACTCAGACCACCTTTTTTCCTGTCCTACAGAATTGCCTGGCCTGAGTTAACACTTTGATGTTTTCTCTCCAGATCGCCCTAAGGGATGTTCCAAGAAATAGCCCTTATGGAGGGTTGGCTGTTGAGGCTGCTGTTTCTTGCATTACATGGTGTCCTCTTTATGAGAACTCATGACAAAACTTCTCACCAGCTGCAAGGGTTGGGATGATTATGCATCCCCTAAGCAAACATTTTTTAACTTTATAGACACAATGAATCATGTAAATTGCATCCTTTCTCTCTTTGTATTGGCCGTCACGACACTCACGGCCGTGTTCGTATCCACCCTGACAGGTACAGGTCGTGCACTAACTCATTCCATTACTAACTTTACTTCTTATTTTTCCTTCCCTGAAACATCCTCACTTCTTTTCTGTCATTTTGTCACATTGTTTATATTCCTCTAAGTTGGGTTAAATGGCTTTTAGAACAAAGCAGAGAACAAAATAAAATAAACAGAAAAATCCCTACCAATGTGTTAAATATTCAAGTTGTGGAGATGTTCAAGGATGTTCAAGTTGTGGAGAAAACCATTTAATAGACTATCCAGACGTCTGGAAAAATAGGAATTGGAATATATCCTATTGCTTCCCTGAGTGACACTTAAGATCTGGAAGCTGCTGAAAAGAGACACTATGTTTCATGTTACCAGAAACCTGCCAGTCTGGAAAGGCCTGAAGATGCACTAATAAATGGCATATCTAGTTTGTGTTTTTAATGAAACAACAGACCTCAGTTAACTCATTAGGGTCTGGAAGAATTTTAGCATAAGGTGGTTCTGGAGATTGTGTAAAAGAAGCTGAACTTCTGTCCCTTCATTTTCTGAAGATGGGTGGGGAGAATTCAACCTCCCCACCCTTGGTCCAAAGCAGAACCTGAGCTCCCTGTCAGAGGAATAGCTGAGTAAACCCAGGGACCAAAGTGGCCTTTACCTCCCTTACGTTCAGTGGAGCCAGTGAAAGTCAGGTCAATGTTGGCAGCGTTCAGCTGTCACCCAGGACTGTGTACGGCTGGCACCAGCAGCCCGAGTGACCTATCTCGTAACACACAGAAAATAAGAAATCCTCTTCTGAGGATTTACTATCAGCACTGGCCAGAGCCATGTATCTTCATGATCACTTTATACATTTGCTATTATTATTTTCATGCATTAGATGTGATCTATGTGTTAAGCACTGTACAAAAAAATAAGCGTTAGGCACAGGCGTTGCCTGGCTTATATAATCACAGACTGAATTTGATAGACAGAGAAGATCCAAAGATGAGTAAACGATGGAAACACACTTTAGTGTATTTGCAAACTGACGAAGTTATTCTGGGGGGTAATGTTCTTTTACACTCTCAATGAGGCGGGGAGAAGGAGGCAGACACTGTTTTCGCACCACAATTCATTTCCATGAAGAGCAGCATTAAAATAGAAATGCAAAACTTGCAAGGAGTGGGGAGGAGAGACAGGGCAGTGAGCGCGCCTTCGGTGAAGCCAGAGTTCAATCAGTTAAGGGAAGATTATTCAAATTGGGGTTATCCATGCTTCTCACGTCTTATGTTTGCCTATTCTTCCTCTTTGCTTCCCAGCTCTTAGGCATTTCTGTGCATCCGTACCCCAGACAAGGTAATAGCAGCCACCCAACCACGGGGAAGGCAAAGAAAACCAAACTCAAGTCCAAGGGTAACCTACATTTGCGGGGCTGAGAGTCTCTTTGCCCCACGGAATCACTGCGGAATCACAGATACAGGGGCCAGGTGACCTACTCTCTGTCTCCCTCTCAACTAGAGAAACTATTATTATTTTCCCTCCATGATGGGGAGGGGGAGAGTTTCGGGAAGACCACACATAGGATGAGGGGCTTAAGCCCGTGCACCCTGGAGGTTGATAGCCGGAAGAAATGCCATTAGATGCTGTTCTGTCAACCCCTCCCCGCCCCCATACCCTTCCCCGCTATGCATATTAGGAAAGACGGAACAGCATAGGGTCCTGGAAAGTTCTTAACCCAATGGCTCATTCTTCTTTTTAAGGAGATGTAATTGACACAGAACATTGTGTAAGCTCAAGGTCAAGAGACAAGTAGTGTCTGTGAGGGTGTGGAGAAGCGGGAACAGTCGTGCACGGTTGGTGCGAACGTAAATGGACGCAGCCACTGTGTGGAACAGTGTGGAGATGCCTCAAAACACTAAAAACAGAGCTACCATACGATCCAGCAGTTCCCCTTCTGGGCACAGATCCAAAGGAAATGAAAGGAAAACAGGATATTGAATAGACCATACCTCATTCTTAAAGAATAACTCAATCTACTTCAGCTACCACCGTTACTATTAGCTTAGATTTTTCTTGGGCATTACAGCCCTTGGAGTAGTTAAGAAGTGAGAAAAAGATCTATAAATCTATAAAACTATAAAAGATCTATAAATAAGTGAGAAAAAGATCTTTGTCAATTGCAGTAAAATTGCGCATATTCAAGACACACAAATTGACGGAGGCTTCAGAACAGGGGATGCAATAAGAGGAGTCCCATTTTAAAGCACTGAAACAGGGCAAGTAGCACTTTGAAAAGCATTTCCAAATAAACCCGTGACTCTGAAGCTCAGTGCCATCAGATATGTCATTGTCTTACTTCTGGTAAGTATGGGGGAAATTTTCCAGGCTGGTAGAAGGTTGAAACCAGTCTAGAAGATTGATGGATTACTCTATAACTTACATTCCTTTCCAAGCAAGGAAAGAACTATTTTTAAAAAACCACCTGACCTCAAATCCATTTCTATTAAATGCCAGTGCTTCCATATTACCACTGAGATCTTAATAGAAACGATGGCACATTACATCATGTCACGCAGGCCCCTAAAAACTCTTTTTCTTATTTCTTCCGTGTTAGGAAAGAAACATTTCTAAGGAAAAGTAGTGTTCTCTTTACAGCATCCATGACAAACATTCCCAAAGACCTGCATCTTCAACATCTTTCTGTCTCTGTTTCTTTAATCACTTTGTTCTTTCTGATACAATCTATTTGACTCTCAACATTTCAGTTTACAGAGAAAGATGAATCATCACGGGGATGGAAGAATCAAAATAACTTTTTTTCATTCCTTACATGCCTATCAAGATTGCTTTAGAGAAAGTGTAGCCATGGGTCATGGCTTGAACCGGGAAAAGAAGTTAAGAGTGATGATTTATTTTTCATGAACTGGGTGATTTATTTGAGCATTTTATCTTTTTGTATCTGCTTCTTCATCTAATAAATAATTTTTTTCTTCAGAAACAGAGTGTAAGTGAAAAACATAGCACATTATTATCCTGATATACCTCATCAATAAAGTAAAAGCATATGCTGCAAATTAGAAATGTTTGGAAATGGGATCTAATGAATGCTGACTGTGAAAGTTCCTAATTTTTGGAAATAGTCAAGGCCAGCCTTGGGCAACGGTGTCCAGCGTTTGAGTTTGATATTCTTCCTTCTCATTCTATGGCGTTTCCCCCTGTCTGTCTGTATCTCCTCTCCTCTTAGGAGGACACTAGCCATATTGGATTAGGCCCACAATAGGTTTAACTTAATTATATCTCTAAAGACCCTGTTTTCAAATAAAGTCATATTCACGAGTTCCTGATGGACATGAATTTTGGGGACACTGTTCAACGCAGCACGACTTGTCCCACTTTGTCGTTCCAATGTTGCTTTTCTCTCCATTTACCATCTCGAGTGCTTTCCTGGTCTTCCCGGGGCTGTAAGCTCCCTGGGCCTGTGCTCTCAGGAGATCAGTGTATCATACAGCTCCTTCCTGGAAAGGTCTGAGCACCCAGCGACCTAAGAATAAAGGATCCACAGGATGCTGTGGTCTTTCCCTGAGACCTTGCCACGGCCAGAGTCCATCATGCTAGGGAGACGCTGATGCAGGACACAGAGTGCAACTCTCCATGCCTGGGGCTGCAGGAGATGCATTTGGTGGTTCTAGAGTTCGCTTCCTTTTTTTTTTTTTTAATAACTAATTTTTATCGGAGTCTAGTTGCTTTACAATGTTGTGTTAGTTTCTACTGTACAGCAAAGTGAATCAGCTATACATGTACATATATCCCCTCTTTTCTGGATTTCCTTCCCATTTAGGTCACCACAGAGCACTGAGTAGAGTTCCCTGAGCTATACAATAGGTTCTTGTTTGTCATCTAGAGCTTTCTGAGGGTCATTATCCTATGGCGGATCTTTCCGAACAAAAACACCCTTTTTGTTCTGGAAAGCTACCCAGAACTTAGGATAAGTTTGAAGAAAGGAGAAGAATGAATTAAATTAGGGAAATGAGGCGGGAGTTGGGGGAAGAGAACAGAAAGTCTCTATTTAAGGAAGAATAATACAATTTACTCTAAATTTCTACTTGAGGTCTACCAAATATCTTGGAAACTTCAACTAACTCAATGTTGGGTAATTAAAAAAAAAAATGGCGATTATTTGGTGATTGTAGTCAGATCAGATTTCTTCAGTGAGTAAGCTCTGGACCAAGAGGCAGACCCCTCTGTCAACTGCAGGTGCCCCCAAACCATCAATCTCGGCTCTTCGCCCTTCTTCAACCACAGCTACCCTGCACCCATCTTCTTGAGAGTGAGGGCTGCACCTGAGCTGAATCTCCCCTTAGATGGGAAGGAAGTCATAACATTAGGAAACATATGTCTGCTGGGTCAGGGCTGCAACAGCTCCATAAAGAGCTGCATCCTTCATGCCCTTTTCTCATGGAAAGTGGAGGTCCAGAGAGAATAAGTAACTGGCCCAAGGGCTCTCTAGGACACAGAGCTGGAATGTTGCTCTGAGGTCCATGATCACAGGCTCCACTCCACACGGATGCTGGTGCCGGAGGCTGGATACTCTTTGTCTTTCCCTGACCTTATTATACACGTTTAGAATCAATTCAGTCCCCACGTATGAAAAGGATCTCAGGGAAAACTGAACGCAGATTTTGGGGAGGACCCCTTCTGGCTGGTCTAGAGGCCAGCTCTCCTGGTTGCCAGTGCAAATGCCTTATTGACCACATTATTCAAAAGAAAAAAATACATGTAATTACAGTATTTGGAACTGGCCCTTCCCAAATGTCTGGATCCGTGACATTCAGCTACACAAAATTACTTAGCAGAGAGAAAACACTGCAGCTTTCAAAACATCCAAAAATTTAGCACACTGAGGAAAGTAGAGACGATCGCTTACTTTGCATAATAGATTCCAATGATACTTCAATATTTTTAGTAATTCATGCTTCTAAAATTTGATTTTTTGCTTTCTGGCAGCCTCAGTGAATTGTCATCATATGACAGATTTAGAGAATTAGGATTCATTAAATATGATGTTTAATAGAGGGTTACCGTGTAGCTCATCAGGAGATAAAAGAAGTAAACAAATTAAAATACAATACATTAAAATCAATGTATTTGGTAATACATACTTCATTCTAGGACCCTGTGGTGTCTCAAAGAGGACACGGTCACGGGATAATGTTTTGAATAGTAGCCGGATCTCCACGCCAAACGTGGCTCTTTACTGATTGGGTCAGCATGTAAGAGCGGATAGTCTCAGGTGCGTGGGCATTTAGGGAGAGGGGAGAGACCAAGGCTGCAACACAGACTAAAGGTTTGGGACTGGATGTCTGTTACAACAGAAATGAGCAGCATTCATCCAGGGCTGTTTGCCCAGACACTTCGCTGGCATCGTCCCCTTTAATGCTCAGAGTAGACTTCAGATGCAAATATTATTATTTTCCCCATTTTTATCAATGAGGTGACAGAGGCAGAGGGGTTGTGAGTAACTCGCCCAAGGCCACTGGGCTGAGCTGTGGGCCTGCGGCTGACTTGGCGGCTGTCTCACCGTTGTTCTCCCCACCACCCTGCGCTGTGCCCTGCCCTCCCCGTGCACGCTGCAAACCTCACCTTGACCCTCGACGTGACACCAGAGTATCTCCCCAACTCCTGCCTCTGTCCCTCTGTTCCTTCCACCATGTTGCAAACCCTTATTTTCCTGAAACTGAAAGAGCGATCACGCCAACGGATGTCATAAAATCTTCTGCTGCCTCTTAACGGCCCCTGGATAAAGTCCAGACACTCTGCCTAGAGCACAGGCTCTTCCTGACCTGCCTTTACCTAAAGCCTCCCGCTGACACAGTCCCCCCCGGGCCATTCACGCAGTAGCTACTTGCCGTCTACCCACTGCGGGGGCTTTTAAATCTGTCAACAGGGCCAAGCTCAACTCCATCTCTGAAATTCCCTTTCTTGTAGAGCTTCAATTTGAGGACCCACAAGGGAGATGCTTGGGCTGGTGGGGCTGGCACACACTGTGTGCTCTTCTGCAGACCCTGCTGGTGGGCAAGAGGCCCTCGACCCTCTGACTCCTGGTCCAGGTGTGTGTGCGTTCTTGTGTGTTTGTACGTGTATGTGAGTGAGCGTGTGTGTGTTCTTGTGTGTTTGTATGTATATGTGAGTGAGTGTGTGTTCTTGTGTGTTTATGTGAGTGTGTGTTCTTGTGTGTTTGTACATGTATGTGAATGAGTGTGTGTGTTCTTGTGTGTTTGTATGTGTATGTGAGTGTGTGTGTGTTTGTACGTGTATGTGAATGACTGTGTATGTGTGTTCTTGTGTGTTTGTATGTGTATGTGAGTGAGTGTGTGTGTGTGTGTGTGTGTGTGTGTGTGCTTTCTCCTTGTGGTCCTACTTCCCGTGTTGAATTCTGCCTGACAGACCCCGTGCTCTTTCATGCCTCTGTACCTGTGTAGGTGACAGACCCCGTGCTCTTTCATGCCTCCATACCTGTGTAGGTGATGCTCTCTCCTTTTGTAATACCGAACCCTCACATTCCATCCCTGGAGAAACCCAAAACAGTTCCCTGTCATTTTATAAAGACGTAATCACTCCTTCATTCATGATGTCTCGGATCCTTTGAAGTATCTCTGTAATATAACTACTCCCTGTTTTTCTTAATTATTTCCTTGTTAGCATCCATGGAATCTGAGCACCTCAGAGACTGTGGCTTCTTTATCTTGTAAACACATCACCCGATTCTTAACAAAGAGAAGGCAAAGTACTGAATCAGAGGAAATGAAAACAGAGGAATCAATCAAGGGACAAATGGAGGAATAGTGACAGAGATGCAAAAAGTAACCGTTAAGAGTATTGGATGGATAGATCATATGTTTTAGAGTGTGAAGTTTATTGTTGATGTCATAAGGTTAAATAAATTCTCTAAGTTCAAAGAGTTTAAGCAGATGATGGAAAAGTTAAAAGTCAGTTTCAGCCTCCAATTAATATATTTAAATTTTTTCAAATAATTTGTGAAAAGTCCATGACAAACTCAGGGACATTTAAGGTGATTTTTCACATCCTCCCCTTCCCACCCACCCCTGCTTCTTAAGGTCTTTGCTGAGTAACTATTTAGACTTAAAAATAGCTTTGTGCCCTCTCATTCACCAACCTTTTGTAAAACAATTTCTCTTTCCCAACATTGGAAGCAGATAATCCTCTCTCCATTTTACATCATAATCAATGATTCACTGTCCTTCACACACAAGAACCATTAGTTTTTCTATTTGGCAAAATTATCTCATCTTAGATCTAGTCCACTGTTTACTTGTGAACACATTTGTGCTCCAAACAATGTTGTTTGGATGCTGTGGGAAATTCAAAAGAATCTGATGTGGTACCTCATCAACAGGCTTACAGTCTTGTTGGAGATCCAAGGTATTAATAGAGAAATGTCTACTATTTATAGTTCTAGCTTCCTAGAATGAAAATGTATAAGCGAAAGTTTGAAAGAGATTTTGCTTTATTTTCTATTTCAGTATTTAAGAGGTGGTGTGTGCTGAGTAAATATTAAATAATGATGTTGGCATGGTGACGATGGTAATGATGATGATGATGGTGATGATTATGGTGATGGTGATAATGGTGGTGATGATGGTGATGGTGATGATGGTGATGATGATGATGGTACTGATGGTGGTGATGATGGTGATGATTATGGTGATGATGGTGATGATGATGGTGATGGTGATGATGGTGATGATGATGATGGTGATGGTGATGATGGTGATGATGATGATGGTACGGATGGTGGTGATGATGGTGATGATTATGGTGATGGTGGTGATGATGATGATGGTGATGATGGTGATGATGGTGATGATGATGATGGTACTGATGGTGGTGATGATGGTGATGATGGCGATGGTGGTGATGATTGGTGATGATGATGGTGGTGATGGTGATGATGGTGATGATGATGATGGTACGGATGGTGGTGATGATGGTGAAGATTATGGTGATGGTGATGATGACAGGCTTAGCTTGCACTTTACCCAGTAAAGCTGAACACCTGGCAGTTTTGTCTTAATTACACCTGTAAAAACCACTGCTCCAAACAAGGTCACATTCACAGGTTCTGTAGGTTAGGACATGGACTTATCTTTTGGGCAGACACCATACAATGCACTACACATGCTCATGATATGACTGGCACAGTCATATCTTGAGATACTGCGGGTTTGGTTCCAGACCACTATAATAAAGCAAATATCGCAATAAAGCAAGTCACACAATTTTGGGGGGCTTTCCCAGTGCACATAAAAGTTATGTTTACACTATACTGTAGTCTATTAAGTGTTCAACAACATTATGTCTGAAAAAACAATGTACATGCCTTAATTATTGCAGGCTTGCCACAAACCTTCAATTTGTGAAAAAGTACAATACCTGTGAAGCACAATAAAGCAAGGCATAATACAGTGAGATAATCCTGTACTGGGCCTTGGACAAGGGTCTTCGTCTCTCCAAGCTTCAGTCTTTTTCATCAGTAAAATGTAAGTAATGAGCAGCCCATGGGCCTCGGAAGGTGTTTATGGAATCAAACTGGGTGACACCTGTGAGGCGACTCCAATGTTAGATGCTATTCAAATGTAACATAAATGCACGTCACTAAAATCCAACAATATTTTCTAGACTCCCCGTTCCCCTGCCCCAGGAATAGTACTGTTTTTCCACCTTCCTCCTCAGCAAACTTCTGAAAGATTTTCTGTCCCAGGGGACCCCTTCCCCACCTCGACTCCACAAGCTACTCCAGCAGGGATGCCCCGCCCAGCCCCCATTGCCAGTGTCCAGCCGCCCAGGACCATTCTCACCAAGGTGACCAGGGAGTCCCCAGCTTTCAGACCAAATCGCCTCACCTCTGGTCTCATTTCACTGGCTCTTTCTTCAACATTCTGAACAGTTGACCACTCTGGAAGGCATCTCAGGATTTCCTGATTCTCTTCTTTCCGGCTCCTCTGTTTTTTGATGCTTCCCCTTCAACCTGATATCCACACTTTGGAGTTCTGAAGATTTCAGTCCTGCGGCCAGTGGCTCTCCCACCCTGTGTTCTCTCCCTGGGTAACTCTCTTCTTCACGAGGGCTTTAAACCTCACCTGTATGCTGATGACTCTGGTAGGTTGATCTCCAGCTCCAAGCTATTCTCTACATTTCACACTCATTTATCCCACTGTCTACTTGACATCTCTACTTGGAGTTTGCAGAAACATCGCAAAATAGGACATTGAAAACATTTCTGCCCGTCTCAGGCCGTCTTCTCTCGGCAAGTGGCCCCCACCAACCACACGGTTACTCAGATGGGAAGCTGGATGTAGTCTTTGATTCCTTCTTCTCTTTACATCCCTCATCGCAAGGTCCTCTGGCTTCTTCAACACATACTTTGAGCCCATCTACTCCTTCCATGCCAACCAACATCACTCTGGTCAAAGAACTAACCTCTCTTCCTGGATTGCTGCAATGCCATCTTTATTGTTCTTCCAAATTTCATTCTTGATCCCTTTCAATCCACTCTTCAGACAGCAGACAGACATCCTTTTAAATTAGAACATGGTCATTTGCTACTTAACTCCTTTGGCAACTGCCAAACTTTTGTGACGTGACCAACAAGCCTTTCCCCAAACCCAGCCTCATCATCCATTCTGTAGCTGATGGATTCTTCCTGGTTCCTCACATCTTCCCACCTTGGGATTGTCTTTCCTCTGTGTCATGGCTCCTGTTCCTTCTTTAGGTCTTTGACGCAAGAGAAACCTTTCTTGACAATGTTAAGAAAGTGCCCTCTCCCCCAGATAAATTCCAAGTCTTCATCTTATTTTCTCTGTGGCATCGTCAGGATTTGAGACCATGCACTGATTGGCTGTTCACTTGTTTACGGTCTAACTTCTTGCCCTCAGAAGACATGTCCTTCTTATTCTCTGACGAATAGTGCCTACAGAAGGGCTGGACATGGAGCTAGTGCTTGATAAATATTCAGGGAATGGATGTTGAATGAATGAATGAGAGAAAAAGCTCACCTTCCCTTCAAGGATCTAACATTTTCACATTAAAATCTTATGGAGGCTCAAACAATCCTCCTCACGTCACTTGTGAGGACGTGGCCAGACAAAGCCTGGCGACCTACATTGCGAGAAGTTAGATGGGAGGAGATGAGGTGTCTACAATGAGATTCACCTTCCAGAAAGGGACAGACACTAGGAGGTCAGACCCCCGTTGTGGTGTTGGGGAAGAGTCTGGTCCTGCGGCCCACTGGGGCCCCAGGGAAGCCAGGCAGTAGACAGTAAGGTCCAGCCAGGGGTGCAGAGAGGCAGGGACCACAGCAGGGACGAAGGAGTGTACACGACCCTGCAGGAAGGCCCAGGTGGGTGGAGACACTGTTAGAGGCAACATTCTAAGACCAGTGTTCTGGTTCCAGAGCTGATATTGGGCCCGAAGCCTGGTAACCAACAGAGGTTGGCTGAAGAACAAAGGTAGACTTCCAGAATTCCAGCCTACAGGTGCGGTTCCCTAACTTAATTTGGTTAGTAACTGTGATCACGGGGTCCAGCGGCTCCCTTTAAGTTCAGGGATTATTTTCCTCCCTGGGGGGACACATTTTGTACCTGTGTCTGCTGTCACCCTGTCGCACCTACTGACCTGAAAGATTTACAGCAGCTTCAAAAGAAGAAACAGATTTCTCTCTCGCCTTAAGGATCTATGCCAAACTATTTTTTTTCCTGCAAAATCCATTTTTAAATTTCTTTTTTACAGAACCATTTTAAGTGATTGAGAATTTGGTGATGCGTTCTCCCCAGGGACTCAAAAGGTGTATTTTTGAGGCTGAAAAATAAGAAGCTCTCGAAAACGACCACCACATTTCAACTGAGGAAAGTATCTAATAAGCACGGACTGAAGAAGATGTTTTCCATAATATTTTTATCTTTATGGTGAATGACAGTGATAGCCTGTCCAAAGAAAGTGCGAAAGCAGAGGAACGTCAGGGGGAAGTCTTTTTTTGTCAGTGGCAGTGTCTCCTGTGCTTGCATTAGAACTGTTATGATGTCAATGCAAATGCGAGTGCCATTACAATGTCAATGTGAGATTTCTCCCCTTGCTTTTGTCAGTTTCAATTAGATGCTTGATGTTCCCATAATGCAGTTTCTTCCCCTCCCCCATGCTTAATGTACTTAAATTCTGAAAGTTACCACTTTTAAGAACCCTGCTCTGTTTCTTAATGGCACTCCACAATGAACCCGTATTAAAAAGTAATACATTTTCCATACAGAAAGGAATATAAAGTAAGTTCCATAAAAGTACAACACACTTACATTTTAAAGTATATAACATTAAATATATTAAAAGTACATTGTGTCACACCATATATATTAAATACCATGAAAAAAGCCGGCTTTGCAATTTATTTTAAGTACATGAGAACTGCATTTAATAAAATGTTTAAAATATAATTTATTACAGTAACAATTTATTAATAATGATAAGTAAATGCTCTTGAAGAGGTTATTCATGAAAGAATGGTTTGTCAAAAGAAAAGAATTTTCCATTCTAAAGATAAGGGCAATAGTCAGAAAGGCATAAATTTTGCCCTTCTTTTAATTTAACAATTCAAAAAGAAGCACGCACGTTACAAACCTTTCCCATAACTGTTATTCTTTAAAACACTGACACTGGTGGAATATTCTTCTGTACATAAACCCATCATTTATTCCATTGGGTTCCCCTTTCGCCTACAAAGGGTGGCACCGAGAGCTTCCCTTGCCCTGATTGTAAATACTAGCTCCTGATTTAAGTGATAGTCAGTTTGTGTTGAAGCCGGGCTATAAATATTTTACATATTGTATAACATAAACATCATTACATTCCCTCCTCTGGGAGAGTTGGTACGTGTGGAAGATTTGTCAGTGCCTGAAGCTCAAAGCCATGGTAAGAATGTCAGATCTGGAATATGTCACGTTGAGCTTTGTGTCTTGTGTATTTATTTCACTCAGGCTGGTCTGTATAAAGTGCCATAAAATGTACATGCCGTACCCAGAAGATGATCTGTTCCAGACAAATGACAGATCCTTGCTCCAAAGGCAGACAAATCCTACAGGCTTGAGAAGAGACCAAAAAAAAAAAAAAAAAAAAACCCACAAAAAACAAAAACAAACAAACCAAAAAACAAAACAAAGAGGGAAGTCAAGTATGTACTGATAAATAGTTAAAATTCCTAGGTTCTTTCAGGAACCTTAGGTTTAAAACTAAGAGAGGGCTCATGATGGTTGTTTTCTCTCCATGGATCATAACATGTATCCCAGAACAGAAAGAAGGCGATCATGTTAACTACAGACCCATCCTAGCAGAGGTTTCAGCAAGACATGGAAAATCCAGTTATGTCAACAGAATTTGATTTCCAATAGTCTTCTCCCGTACAGCTCAATGATTCCAGGTGTGAGGGGAGTGCTTGGAAAAAAATATAAGAATTGATAAATGAAATAAAATATTTAGGACTGCCTGGTTAGCAGTCCATTTTTGTTTGGGTTACTACCAAGTTAAGAGGATTCGGTTTTTCCAAAACAGCCAGTGACCGCATGGCCCTCACAACAGATCATTAACGTTCCAGAACTGCTAACTCTGGGCTCTAAAATTTCAAACGGTGGAGGTTTGCTTCAGGTGCTATCAACTTCCATAGATGCCGATAAGAGCATCTGTCATCTCAGCTCATCTGTTCTTGTCAGTCACAGAGAGACCAAGAGCCTTGCTTGCAGCCAAGAGCCTTGCATCTTAATAATGGATGTTCCCCGTAGACCTGGTCAGTTTGAGGATCAGAGGGGATCGCTCAACACAAAAAGAAAATAGAGGGGGCTTCCCTGGTGGCGCAGTGGTTGAGAGTCCGCCTGCCGATGCAGGGGACACGGGTTCGTGCCCCGGTCCGGGAGGATCCCACA